>NC_088922.1:62712500-62990000 GCF_038396675.1 Hydra vulgaris | reverse complement strand
CGTTCCAAAAAGTGGGCTGCATTCGCATTTAGCATTTTCTCCTGAAAATTTAGGCGCTATGAGTGATAAACAAGATGAACGATTCCACCAAAATATTCAAATGATGGAAAAGCGTTACCAAGGATTCCGGAATGAAACCATGTTAACTGACTACTGTTGGATGCTTTATCGTGATGAACCAGAAAAAGTCTACAAAAGGAAGTCATATTCACAGAGATTTTGAGTGATTTATATACTTTAGTCAACAGTCTTTAAACTATTAAATGTGTATAAATGTTTACGAATAAACCTAGTCACAGAGACTTTGAATTATTTGTATAGAAACATAAGCTTAAAATATTGAATCTTTACGAATGTTTATGTATAGGGATAAACTACATAATGTCCAAAAATTAAAAATCCAAATATCTCAAGAACTAGACGTGCTGGAAGAAAACTGAAACGAGATTTATATTCAGCGCAAAAAACTGGTTTAGAAAAAGCTATTTAGATTCATGGTGCATTTAAAAAGTATTTTTTTGTTGACCAGTGTTATTAAATAAAATGAAAAATTTAGCGCTATTATTCTTAGGAGTCACCAGGTTAACAATATTTGAATATTTTTTTTTTCTAATCTTCAAATAATAAGTACTATATTTCTTCAAAATTAATGATTTTCCAAACTATAACTTCGCTCATTAAACGATAAAAACGAATCATTAAAGGATAAAAAACAACAACCAGCAGAAATGTCGTAAAATTTATTTCAAACAGAATTAAACGGTTTTGCTTCATAACTTGATTATAAAACAAAATTAAAAAATCGTTTTCATAATTTTTAATGTTAAATTTGTGATATGTTATTGCGATGTTTTATTTGGGTGCTAAACTTGTGATATTGATATGTATTATTGGGAACCTAAGTTTGTAATATTGCAATTTTTTGATTGGAATGTATATAGTGACCAAACTTATGATATGGTATTAAAAGCTTGGTCAAACTAGCTGTTCTTATAATGTAATATAATAGAAAGTTCCATTTGGTGGTCTTATTCGTACGTATATTGGACGGACCAAATTAAACGACTTTCGTTAGTCAATTTTAAACCTCTAAAGTACGTTTAAAACAGTTCATTTATGGGTCCACAATAGACGCTATTAGACGTGCTACGGAAGTCCAAATTTTGTCCGTTCATTGAACGTTTAATTTTATTTAGCTCATTCTCAAACGGAGATTTTTAACAACTATAAAAAATAGTCTTAGTATAAGAAATGATTTCTTTTTTCCCACAGGGCCTAAATTTAATATACACGTGTTTGGGGATGCAACACGTGTGGCAACCCTCATTAAGATAATAATAAGGTTATTGCATAAATAATTAAATCCCCGTATTGACACTAATCATTACAAAAAAATAAAAAATAATGTTTTTGGCAATATTAATATATATATATATATATATATATATATATATATATATATATATATATATATATATATATATATATATATATATATATGTATATATATATATATATATATATATATATATATATATATATATATATATATACATATATGTATTGTTAGCCCAATGCAGATTTAATCATTGGTTAGGCATTGGCCCAATCTTTTATACAACGTTTACCCGACGTTGGCCAACATTGTATACAACACTGGCCCAATGTTGTATACAACATAGACCCAACATTGTATACAACATTGACCCAACGTTGTATACAACATTGGCCCAATATCATATTATGTAATATTGGGTCAATATTGTATAAAATGTTAGGCAAATGTTATTACAAATTAGCTATTTGCTAAATTTCAACAACAAGTGTTGTATATCGGCCTAACCGTTTATGCAACATTAGATCTTATTACAAATAGATGATTTGCATCGTATTAAAATTTGTAGAGAAATAAAAACAAAAATGTATCATACAAGGTACAAAAATTTATTTATTTAATTAACATAATTTCTACGTTAAATATACATATTGCAAACACCAATATACCGATAAACAAAAACCATAAACCATAAACCAACACATTGAGTTTTAAATAAACAAATTTCCAATACAATTTATGAAGTAGTTTCGATATTGGCTAAGCTACTTGTTATTGAATCGTGTTTAGCTAATGATATTTGGCGCCGACGACAATCATCTTTTCTTTTACCATCTCTATCACATGCATACATAAGCCATGCTTATTTGACTTCACAACTTCTGCAAAAAATTAGTTGTTTGTTTAATTATGCACCAAAGAAACCTAACGAATTAAAAATAATTGTGTAATCAAAACTGAAACTGAAAAAGTTTAGTTTAATTTAAGGGGGAAACCCCCTCTAAATTTACCCAAATTTTATAAAAAATATTTTTATTTATTTATGCATTGTGTATGCAGAATTCATTATGCATAATGTATGCAGAATTCATTATGCATAATGTATGCAGAATTCAAAATTATTTGTTTATTTACTAATTTTAATTATCAAATCCTTCAAGTTTAGCATTTTTTTAAGGTACCTTAAAATTTATACCATAGCAACGCCCATAGCAACGGTGTAGCACCTCATTAAAATCCTAATAACTTATGTGTATTTTTAAATAGCTGCAGTAAAATGCTTGGTTTGGCTTCTTTACTTATCCACCGAGCGAAAAAAGTCTGGTTTATCAAGTCAGATTACAGTTTTCTGTTACTCTGAAGCTTTTAAAGTTGTCAATTTTCTTAATTTTTTAAAAAAATGGGTAAAGCGTGTAGAATAAAATCAAGAACAATAATTAAAAAAAGGAGGAGAGGTTTCTTAGGGAAGAAATTTAACAGTCTTGACAAAGAAAATATTGAAATGGAGTTAAGTGATAATCCTTCTGTAACAATTTTGATTGATTCAAATAATACAACTGTCAATAATAACTCTGTAAATAACGAATCTGGATTAAATTTATTTTTTACATCTGTATCTGCGAAGAAGGTAAAGCCAATTGAATGTTCCAGAGCTTTTACAAGAATGAAAATATCTGGATATAGGATTATAGAATGCTCTATATTATCTGATATATTTAGTGCTTTAGCATGCCCTCAATGTGGCGAGTGTTCATCCTTGTCGTTGTCCGAAAAAATGCAAGACAAAAAAGGACTTGCCTCTAAGTTACTTATCAAGTGCTTTAACTGCAAATATGAAAATGAGTTTTATACTTCAAAACAATGTAACAGAGGATATGATATTAATTGTAGAACAGTATACGCAATGCGTGCACTTGGACAGGGACATTCTGGTATAAAAATATTCATTACTTTAATGAATATGCCACAACCAATGACTTAATGAATAAGTATGATAAGTTAGCTGTGAAAATAGGTGCTGTCACACAAAAAGTTGCTGAAGATACCATGTTTGATGCAGTAGTAGAATTGCGTAAACATGTTGCTAATGATAAAGTTTTTGATATTGGTGTGTCGTGTGATGGTACCTGGCAGAGAAGAGGCTTTTCATCATTAAACGGTGTCTTTTCTGCATTATCAATGGACACTGGAAAGGTTTTGGATGTCGAACCAATGTGCAGGTTCTGCAAAGGTTGCTTTTTAAAGAAAGATCTTTTAAAAACAAACCCTACAGCCTATGCCCAATGGAGGAACTCTCACATTTGTAAAAACAATTACAAAGGATCTGCAAGCGGTATGGAGACCACTGGTGCAAAACGTGTGTTTTTAAGATCTATTGACAAGTACAAACTGCGATATGTGAATTTTTTAGGAGACGAGGACAGTAACAGTTTCATTAATGTCATAGATACTTACCCTGGCATTCAAGTTAATAAGTTAGAATGTGTGGGACACTATCAAAAACGTGTTGATACACGACTACTAAATTTAAAGAAAAGGGAAAAAAGTCTCGGTGGGCGTGGTTGTCTTACAGATGCAGTAATCGATCGTCTGCAAAATTTCTTTGGCATTGCTATTAGGCAAAATGCTGGAAACTTAGCAGGTATGAAGGCAAGCGTATTGGCTACATTATTTCATGTTGCATCTTCCAAAACAAATAACTTGCACTTTCCTCACTGTCCTACCGGCATCAATAGTTGGTGCAAGTTCAACTTTGATAAAGCAAATAAAACCAACACTTACAAACCGGGTCCAGGTCTTCCAATGAACATTTTGAAAATTAGACCTATTTTTGAGGATCTTAGCAAAAATTCAGAACTAAAAAATGTTTACATGGGAAAACTCAAAACGCAAATGAATCGTTCAACAGTATGATTTGGGACCGATTACCGAAGACCAGATATGTGTCACTCGCTAATTTGAAATTTGGTGTATACGTTGCAGTAGCAAATTTTAATATTGGTACGATAGCTTCAGTGTTAGTTTTTGAACAATTAAATATGTTACCAGGTGCTTTAATGGTTAAAGGTTCCAATAAAATAAACAACAAAAGAATAAAACAATCTAATTATAGAATGAATGAAAAGAATAAGTTGAGGCGACAGTTAAATAGAGCAAAAAAAATTTATAAAAATGAATATAATTTGGAAAAAGAGGGTATAACTTATGAACCAAGAGGATTTTAAATACTGTTTTTTAGATTAAATGAGATTAATGATTGCTTTTTTATAAATTTTTTGGTGTTATTTAATAAAAAAAATTGTTAATTTGCTTTTTTTTCAGTATTTAAGACGCCGGCCAATATTGCTCGCCAACCATTCAAGAGCCGTTTCTAAAATTTTCAGTGGTTGTTTATTAACTGGTATAGAGTGTTTTAAGTTGAATAGGTTTTTTTTTTTTTTTTACACCTGCCGTTTATGCTGTTTTAGTACCATATTATTGAATATTGGACTTTGACTTCAAAATACCTAATTTTATATTTGTAAAAAAAAATTCTGTTCAATTTAAAACACTCTTCTACTCTATATAAACACCATATAAAAATTTCAACTTGGGTTATTTTGCTCCCTGCCTACAATATTGGCCGGCGTGAAACCTGTTTTTGCTGTTTTTTTGTAATTTTTTTATGGTTTCCATAGCAACATGTTACTTTTTTTTTTTTTTTTGTACTTTTTTCTTATTTTTTTTATATATGCTATTGATCTGACAAATTTTTTTCTTTCTAAAAATTGATTTTATAATTAGAGGGGGTTTTTCCCTTAACAGGTAGGCCATTTTTAAAAATTATTTTTAGTAAATAGTATATACAATCTCCTTTGTCTTTTTCACCGATTTGTCCAAATAATTAGCCTGCAAAAATATGCAACTTTGCAATAATTAAAATTACTTTTGGTTAGACTTAATTTGATATAAAATCTCATTTACAAAAAAACTTGAAAGAGTATTTACTTTAAAGTATATAATTTGCATAAAGATATCATTTAAAATGCATAAACGAATCATAAAAAAATACTTACCGTTTGCTTAAGTATTTTTTTGATATTTAGTTTTTCTTTTAGAATACTTAAGTTCTCTACTGCTTTTAGTGGCAATGACACTGTCAGGTAGATCATTAATTGGCATATCTTTGTAACTCTCTAATTATGCTTAAAATTAAATTTGATATGTTTTGTAGTTGACCAAGTTGCACTTCAATACTTGCCAATCGTGCCAATAATGCCTGCATATCTTTAGGGGATACAATTTTATCTTGAAACAATAAAGTTAATAATATTCTTAAGAAACTATACCACAAACTACATACAACATTTAGATTTTATTAAATTTAATACAACAATCACTAATAATGTAAATAAAATTAAAGACAGAGGGACAAATTTTTAATGATAAAAAAATACTTGTTAATGGATTCATATTATTTTTATGAATTATGGAATTTACTGGTGTGCATTCAATATTCGGAACTGACACAAAATAATTCTCGTTAACGTTTGAGATACAGACTGCATTGTAAAACAAAAAAGTTCATATTAAAACAATGTTTCTCCAATCTTTGTAAATAGTTCTTTAAAATATTTTTATTCTGAATATTAATAATAACAAAACTTTAAAAAATAATATCAGCTATAAAAATATTGTATTACCCTAGTCTCTTACATAAATCTAAATAAACGTTTATATAATGAATAATAATAAATCATCAACAACTGTTAAAACTTTAAGCTCATATGAATATTATGTTTTCTTTCCTAAGAGTTGATTTCAAATGGATTTTAAAGTTGGTGTAAGTATTGATATGTTGATTGTTCCACAATAAAATGTTTATTAACACTTTGACTTTTTGACTGCAATATATGAAAAAGTCTTTAAAAATTGTAAAAGGTAAAGCTATAAATAAAGATTTCCAATCATCAGACAAAAAGACTTTTGAATTAAAACTAACCATTTAATAAATTTTGTTCATTCACCTTCTTAGAGCAAACATTGAACTTCTGCGAAGGGTTTAAAGTTAAAGGTAATTCTACATAGTTTACTAATACTTTTTGAAAATATTATATAAAATTAATGTTAAACCATTACTAAAATAATATGAAGAATCATCTGCACCAAGATATACATAATTTTTTGTCTCTACATTCTTTATTTTGGCTGATCAGTTTTGCTTTCTTCATTTTTGTCTCCAGAGCAGAAGTTCAGCCTTCTGCTAAGTTCAATCTAGCTTTGCTATAAAAATTAATGAATCAATTCATTAATAATTAAGTTATAACTAAAGTCAATGTATAAGCTTAAAGTTGCTAACTGTTGTATGAAAACTAAATATGAACGATTTCCAATTAAGTCAAACAAAAACTAGTAAAACGAAGAATAATGTCCCTCTGCCTCAGAAAGATGGAATATATACAGGGTTGTTTTGATTTAAATTAGTTGATTTAAATCATGATTTAAATTGGATGAATAAAAGTCATGATTTATTTTGAGTTTTATAGTTTTAATTGTTTTTAATGATTAGACTGAATAACAACCCAAAAATATCTTGTTTGATGATTACATTTTCTAATGCAGTTTCTCATGCTGATTACAAATCTGAAAACCGTTTTTCTCTATAGCGTCAGGTTTTTAAGATATTAACATAAACATACATTTTTTAATCCCTTATTGTTACGAATGAATAAGAAAATAGAGTTTAGTTTACTAAGTTAATAACGGATGGCAACACTAAACATATTCTTTTGATATTTTAAAATGATATATTCTGTTCTGAAAATAGGTCCGCTAAAAGATGTGCAGGGCAGTCGTTGTTTGTTGTGATCAAGTGAAGTTATGTTCGAATATTGTGCTTCTTAAAAAAGATCCCGTGTGTGCAATTTTAGTTTATAGATAAGGAGTAATGACTAGAGTATTTGATTTAAACATAGTAATTAAAAGTAAAAACCCCTGAGTGGTTTAATCGAGACCGAAATAAGTTATTTCGAGTTTGTTTTGTTTTCTACCGAGTAAGGTAATGTTTCACCTGTCTTTTAAGAAGACTAATATAATTTTACAGAAATGAACCCTGTTGAGTTCATTTTTTTTTATCGAATGCTAATTTAGTGATTTTTGATATTTTTCTTTTTATGTGAATTGAATTCTCCCTTGTGAGGAAATGTAATAAGTATATGAATGACAAGTGTCTAGTGATAGTGACTGATTTACTGTGTATTAGATGTTTATAAACTGATGTAAATGAACGAATTGCTTGTTTAATTTAGTGTACTTAATTTGATACTGTATGTTTATTAACGAGTTGTGTGTTTATTATGAGTTATACTATTCCTATATATTTGCTATTTTTTTTCAGTGAAAACAATGGCGTCTAGAGGCTGCATCAATTCACCAGACTTGTTTTCTTATGTGTGCGGCTATCTCACAGACAAAAGCCACCGAAAGGCATTTGCATCATTTCTGAGAAAAGCTTATGAACTATACTTTGATTCAAAGGTTGACAGCGGCAAGTCATGGGCACCACAGTTCATTTGTTTGACATGTGCATGCAACTTACGGGGTTGGATAAGGAAGGCTAAAAATAACAACCATCTGGCATTTAGAGTTCCTATGATATGGCGTGAGTCAAGCAACCACATCACTGACTGTTATTTCTGTTTGACAAATGTCACAGGTTTCTCATACAAGACTCGTTCATCTGTGAAGTATCCAGATATTCCCTCGGTTTCAAAACCAATTCCACATGAACCAGTCAGTTGTCCAATACCAACATCACCTACAGAATACAGAGTCGATGATGCAACACAAGAAGAAAGTTCGTCTTCCAGCAACATGGCAGACTCTGACTATAATCCATATGATGATGAAATTCATTTGATTAATAATGATGATCTTTGCGACCTTGTACGGGACCTGGCACTAACAAAAGGTCAAGCTGAACTGCTAGGTTCACGTTTGAAAGAGTTTAATTTGCTATCACCAGGTACAAGAACTTCACAAAGAACTTTTTTGACACAAAGAACTCGTGCAGTTCTTTGCAATGAGTGACAATATGTGCTACTGCACTGACATCCAAGGTCTTATTTCAAGCCTCGGTGTAGAACATAAGACAGTAGCATGGCGTCTATTTATTGATTCCTCCAAGGCAAGTTTGAAGGCTGTATTATTACACAATGGAAACATGTGTGCATCAGTACCGGTTGGTTATTCTACTCATCTAAAAGAGACGTACGAAACCATGTCCTACTTCTTGAAAAAAATTGCTATCGCGATTACAATTGGAATATGTGTGGTGATTTAAAAGTGATCACTATTCTCATGGGAATGCAGACAGGGTACACCAAGTAATGATGCTTTATCTGCGAGTGGGACAGCAGAGATAGGAAGCACCACTATAAAAATAAGAATTGGCCCATTAGAGATAAAATGGAGCCAGGTAGTAAAAACGTCCTGCGTGTGCCATTGGTTGAGCGTGAAAAAGTTCTTTTGCCTCCACTTCATATAAAGCTGGGGCTCATGAAAAACTTCGTGAAGGCACTAGACAAAAACTCAGATGCTTTTTGGTACCTATGCAACAAGTTTCCAGAGTTGAGTTATGCGAAAGTGAAAGAAGGTGTATTCATAGGTCCACAAATAAGGAAGATCACAGCAGACAGTCACTTCGAAGATTTACTCAGCAGAACTGGAAAAAAAAGCATGGTTGGCATTAAAGTCTGTTGTAGCCAATTTCCTTGGAAATAATAAATCTCCTGACTATGTAAATATTGTGCAGAAGTGCATTAGTGCGTACAAGTTAATGGGTTGTAACATGTCCCTCAAGATTCATCTCCTCGACTCACAACTTGAATTCTTTCCAGAAAACCTAGGTTCTGTTAGTGATGAACATGGTGAATGTTTCCATCAGGACATCTCGGTGATGGAGTCACGCTATCAAGGCCAATGGAGTGCAGCAATACTAGCCGACTATTGCTGGATGCTTCAGCGCAACATGCCAAATTGTCAGCACAAACGCAAGTCTACAGCCAAGAAATTCAAACCAAACTAACTTTTAATTTAAGGAACTTTACGTTATACCTATGTATTTTACAAGTGTATTATATCTTAAACTATGTGTATTTATGTTAAGTAGTACTCTATTCAGCGATATATGCTCTACTGTAACTTGCCTGCAAGTTGTTTGCTTTGATACAATATTAAACATATATAAATGGTCAATGCCATATATCTCAACAACGGTGGGTGATAGAGACAAACGGTTTCTATATTTGTAATCAGCATGTCTTACTTGTCTTAAAACAAGTGTTGGTTTCCAAGATATTTTCCGAAAGTTTTTTTTTGTTGATCCGTGTTATTTACTGATTTATTCTCATAATTTAATCAATTATTATAGACTAGTCATTGGTCTTATAACAAAATGCCTGGCAATGTTAAAACGCTCTACATAAATAGAATTTAGATTCTAGTATGATCACTTTTAGTACACTGGGTTAATATGTTAGTAGATGGGGTTTCACATTCAAAGACATAAAAAATCAAATAAAAGAAACATCCCTATGTTAAGGCCGACATCGGGCCTAGCTCGGGCCAATCTACTGACATCATTTTCAACGAAACAATATGGGCTAAACGTCGGTTAGCCGAGATTGTTGTTAAACCTATTAAAACATTGTCGTTAAACCTATATAACAAACCTATTTGTTGGCTGTTTGCCGACGTATAGGCTAACAGACATTCAGCCGACGTTCACCTGACGGTCAGTCGATTTCTGTCTTTTATTTCAATAATACAATAAAATAAAATAAAAAACCGAACATGTTTCTATTAAATTTTAGAAATAGCAGCATACCTCAATAAATGGGGACGTTCTGAATGGCAAAGTTCTGAACTAACAACATTTTTTTAATGCATAGAAAAGTCGATACTTTAACTTAGCAAATTAATTTTATTTGATAATATCAGTTAGTATTTATAAGTAATAACTTTTTTTTTCTTTATTTATAAATAGATGTTTAAATCAAAATTTATATTCCATTAATTTAATGGTATATACATCAAGATTGTTAATAACACTTATAAATTATATTGATTAATATTTAAGAATGTTTTTAATAATCTTGATTTTATTACTACTGTTAATATGTAGAATTGTTGTCAAAATAATTCTAAGTATATTGATATTATTATTTAACACTGTTAAATTTTAATGATATTTAATACTATTAAATACCATTAAAGTTTAACAGTATTAAATACTAATCTTGCTTAATAATCTTAAAGAACAGAGCAGTAATAAATTAGTAAAACCACTTTTTTTTCTTCTTTTTTTATAGCATATGCTATTAAATTATTATATAATATATTAAATAATATATATTATAATATTAAACTATTATATATATAATTAAAATATGTTAATTATAGCAAAGTTATTATATTTCTTTTTATTTTTACATAAACTAGCTCTATATTTTATTGATGGCATCAAATCGTTCTGATAGGCGAAGGGCAAATTGGGAACTGTCATCGTTTTTTACGACAATTTTTGATAAATGATATTAAATAATTATTTAATAATATCAATAAAAATAGTATAAAAATTATAAATATTTATATATAAAAAATATGAAACTTTGGTATAAAGATACAGAAAAATAAAGTTTTGTATCGTTATAGCAAAGTTTGATATCATTTAAGGTTAATGATATAAAGATATAATGTTGGAGTTAATCTAATCTTTTTGTAATTGTAATAGCTTACTTTATGCTGTATAGCTATAGTGTAATTTAATATTTCATTTAACAAAAATCGTAGTACACAAGTTAACAGTGATAACCTATTCCCTCTCGATTTTTCTATATTTGATGTTAGTTTTGATAACAATGAAATTTATTTAATTTATTCAGATAGTGATTTATAATTAAATGAAGAAGATTGCATGCATTCAGAATCAGAAGATTTTGAGCAAAATACGTATAAAGACTCCAGTGATAATCAGACTTCGGAGCCCAAATAAAATTTCTTAACAATTTCAGATTATTTGCTTATGTTGTTTATTTCTTTTAATATTAGTAATCGTACAATGTTATATCTTTTAAAATTATTGATCTAATTTAGAGTGCCTGATGTTTTAAGTTCTATTTATTTATTGACAAAAAAATCACAGTTTCAAATGCAGATATTATAAAATTAGCTAAAGGGAAGTTTTTTCATTTTTCAATTATTGAAAATTTGAAGTACTGTATTGACAAAGATATTTCTAATGTTTCATCGACTCTAGGTTTCATTTTTAATAAAAATGGTTTGCCACTTTTTAAAAGCTCTGGGCTTTGTGCATGGCCAATATTCTTGTATACTCCACAGTTCAAAAGCAAATTTCCATTACCAATATCCGTTTATTATGGTACTGTAAAATCTGATTTGTGTACTCTGATAACAGATTTGTGTGGTGAGTTGTCAATATTAAAGTCTCAAGGTTTTGTATATAAAAATGTAACATTTGTTATCCATAGTATAATTTTTGTTTGTGATGCACCTGCAAGAGCAACGCATCAAGGTATCAAGTACCATGCTGTGAAACTTGGATGTTTATATTGTAAAGTTGAGGGTGAATTATTTTATCACCATTAGCTGCCATATCAGGTATTGGTTTACATTCTTTATTTCCTCCAGAATACCAGCATCTGGTGTGCCTTGGTGTTTGTACAAAATTTTGTTTTTTCTATTTTACATTAGTTTCTCAGTATCCACGTCAAATGTCGCGAGTATCAGAAATTATGACAAACTTTTCTAAATTTATTTCTATTGAATTTTTATCGTAAAATCAGACTTTTATCAGAACTGTACCATTACAAAGATACAGAATATCGTTTTTTTAATTATATTTAAGGCCGTTTTTGTTGAAAAAGATTTTGCTGCCAGATTAATGTGAGCATTTTTTGTTGTTACATTATGCAGTGTATTGTCTTTGTTTCAACAGATTTAATGATTATATGGATTGTACTACAGGGTGTATCAGTCATTTTGTCGCAAAATGTCTAGAATTGTTTACACCAAAATGTATGTCATATAACTTTCATGTTTGTTACATTTAACATATTTTGCTAATTAATATCAACAGCCTCTTGGAAACTTTTCTATAATTCGTTTTCAAAATTATTTATCAGTTTTAAAACATAAAACGAAAGCTACGTCTAGCATATTTCCTCATTTTTTAAGTAATATGAGAAATATCCATAGTCATTCTATAACAAAAAGTACAATGCCTCTTTATTTTAATTGTAAATCGCCAAACAATTGTTGTATAACATCACAAGGAACTATTTTGATTACAAATGTTTTGAGTGGTCCAACTATTTTAGTTTATGGTTATATTTTAAAGATACATAAAAATCTGTAAACAATTGGACCTTATGAATCTTCTTTTCTTGGTATCAGTATTTATTTAAAATCTACAATACATGTAAATAATTTAGCTCCTGTAAATAAGTGTATTTGTTATCCGTATAAGCAAAGATTTATCATTATTCCATATTGTAATTCAAAATATATGTTTTAATATGTAACATTTATATTATGGTATATTTCTTATTATGTATTTTCCTCTATTATTTAATAATAATATATTTATTTTTTCTGTTTTTAACATTAACTATTTTGTTGTTGTTGCGACAAACACATATTTAAGAATAGTTGTTTTAACAAGTATAATCAGGGTGTTAAGAAGCCCGTCAGGGTGTTAACCAGGATGTTAAACACCCCTTATACCACTGAATTTCTAATTGGTTTAAAATTTCGAAAACTTTATAATCTTTTTTTTTTAATTTAGTAATGGGACAATATCAATAAAAAATTTCAATATTTTGTGAGCAATAAATATCCAATATACAAGTATAAAATATATTCCTGACTAACACCCTGCATATGTGTGTATATCGCATATGTATATACATATATATATATATATATATATATATATATATATATATATATATATATATATATATATATATATATATATATATATATAAATATACATATATACATATATATATATACATATATATATATATTCATATATATATATATATATATTTATATATATGTATATATATATGTATATATATATATATATATATATATACATATATATATATATATATATATATGTATATATATATATATATATATATATATATATATATATAAACATATATATATATATATATATGTATATATATATGTATATATATATATATATATATATATATATATATATATATATATATATATATATATATATATATATATATATATATTAGGGATGCTCACATGACCACTGAAAAAATTTTTTTTTCCTGATCTGAATGCACACTAGTTTATTATGTGCCAATTGGCATTAAAACTTACTGTGCAAAAGATAATTAAAATAAATTAATGTTAAGAGGTTGCTCAATGACCTTTTAGTTTTACAATAATAGCATTACGTCTTCAATGATTTTATTAATTTCATCCCATGTTCAATTTAGATAAAGTATTAAACAAATTTGATGTACCATTGTCTTTTATGAGCTAACTTCTTTGGTCATGTGACAAGCAGCCATCTTGTCATCTGATGTTTTTGATTGAAAAACATTTTCATTAATTTAAATTTTTTGCTGAACAGCTGAAATATTTAAAGATTTTAAGGTTCTTATTTGTTTCAATCCTATAAAATAATAATTATAGCTGTTATGCCAATATCTTGTTTATTAGTGCTAAATATTATTGGGTGACTTTACTTACTTTAGTGTTTGTAGTTTTGTAATACTTATGATTTCATCACATTCATATTGAAATATTGATCACATATTTTAAATTATCCCTAAGAGCAAGGAATATTGGCGCAATATTGGCTCCATATTGGGTATCTTGGACAATTTGGGACAAGATAAGCGATATTGCGCAAATATTAGAAAACAACAATGCGCCAATATTATCATACTGATATTGGTAAATATTAGCATGTCGATAATGCGCCCATATTGTCTTATATTGGAATACCAATATTGGTGCTATTTTGTTTGCCAATATTGACGCAATATTAGTTTGTCGATATTGTCATATATTGGCATTTTCATATTTGTACGCATGCTTAACTTTATGGAATATCGATAATGGCCTTCAGCATACATTTTGTAGTTATTAAATTTGACAACTATAAATAGTTTCTACATTATGTATCTATAGCTTAACTTATAATGTAATTGTTAAGTTAATAACTTTTTCAAATGCCATTGTATAAAAAAATATACAAGAAATGTCATTTACTTTTTTTGGTGATAAATTATATTCATTTATCATAATATAAAAAGAAGATCAGCACTTTTAATGAGTTTTGAAAAGTGTGCTTTTGCTGTTAATTGCGATTCGTAAATAAGTCTGGAATAATGAAATAACATTAACTTAAAACATAAGTTAAGGTTAACGTTGTTTTAATAGACATCTATTTATAGACACAAATAAAATATTCATTGAAAATAATCAACTATAACAATTTACGTTATATATATATTGTTATAGTTTATAATTTTTGTTTCTATATATATTATATATAAATATATATGTATATACATATATACATATATATATATATATAAATATATATATATATATATATATATATATATATTTATATATATATATATATATATATATATATATATATATGTATATATGTATATATATATATATATATATATATATATATATACATAATATATATATATATATATATATATATATATATATATATATATATATAT
Source organism: Hydra vulgaris (assembly GCF_038396675.1). Lineage (NCBI taxonomy): Eukaryota > Metazoa > Cnidaria > Hydrozoa > Anthoathecata > Hydridae > Hydra > Hydra vulgaris. The sequence goes on along the minus strand of NC_088922.1, from coordinate 62,974,844 downwards.
ATATGTATTTATATTTATATATATATATATATATATATACATATGTATATATATATGTATATATGTACATATATATATATATATGTATATTTATATACATATATATATATATATATATATATATATATATGTATATATGTACATATATATATATATATATATATATATATATATATATATATATATATATATATATATGTATATTTATATACACATATATATATATATATATATATATGTATATATGTATATATATATATATTTATATACATATATATATATATATATATTTATATACATATATATATATATATATATATATATATATATATATATATATTATATATATATATATATATATATATATAACTATAGTTACAGTTTTATTAAATAGTTTTTTACAAAATATTTGTTGTTGTTGATATTTGTAATGACATTACAAAAGATAATTATAAAAAGTACTTTCTTTCATATTATCTTTTTCAATTATTTTTTCACCAATTATAATTAGATATATATATAAAAAAAACAATTTGCATTTAGCATAAGTGAATAAATCTTGGATATTACTTTTTAATATTGTTTAACCCTTATATGAATGTTTTTTTTTTGGTTTTCTATGCTATTTTTCAGATTATTATATTTTATATCATGGCAAAAGTAAACATTTTCGCAGTGCAAGAAGTAAGTTTGTTCGCAGAGCTGTTACCAAACATTTTGAAGAAATTGATAATTATTCCTCGGTAAAAGATATTTTTTATGATCCAGCAACCTCTTTATTTCACAATCATGCATCAAATGTTTAAGATTGTCCAAAAATTGATGCACATGATCTTGTAACTGAAATAAAATGTGAGGAAGTAGTCATTACTGATCCTTTTGATGACAGCAGAAATATGACGTCAGAACCTAATAAGTCTAATGAAAATTTGTGTTACTTTTTATCTTGCTACAGTGATGATGAAGAAAATGTTGCAACGCAAAACCTACCAGGATAACTTGTGTAGTGGTCAATTAAGCATAATGTTTGACAAAAAATATTGACGAATTTATTGCATATTTTATCAAATTATCATTCTCTATCCAAAGACTCAAGAACACTTTTACAAACTAAAAACTGCACAGGTGTTGTTGCCATGAAAGATATTTATGGGCATGATGGTGAATATATTTACATGTGTTTTGAAACACAATGCTTGATGAAGCATGCCATAACATGCAGTAAAAGTAAAAGTAATGATATCTACTTGTTATTCAATGTTGATGGATTGCCACTTTTCAAAAGATCATCACAGCAATTCTGGCATATATTATACATAGTTAGTTATGAAGAACTAGTCTCTAGACCATTTCTTGTGTCGCTTTATTGTGGTAGAAGCAAACCTGCATCTGCAGCATTGTTTCTTAATGATTTAGTGGTAGGATTGAATAAAGTTAAACAAGATGGTATTAAAGTGGATGGTATTCAATATTAGGTTATTGAGAAAGGATTTGTGTGTGATGCACTAGTACGTGCATTTATTCAGTGTACTAAAGGTCACACAGCATACTATGGTTGTGAAAGGTACACTCAAACAGGAGATAGAGTTGATCATAGAATTACTTTTCCTAATTTAAACGCAGAAAACGCACTGATTCTTTCTTTTCTAGTAAAAAACAAATACAACATCACAAGAATAGTGTTTTATCACCATTACTTAAACTTGGCATTGGTGCAGTATCTCAAGTTCCTTTGGAATATATGCATTTGATTTGTCTGGGTTCTACACGCAGATTATTAATGCATCTTTTACGTGGTAAACGAAATATTAAAATTAGTATGCAAACTGCAAATGCAATATCGTGTGAACTAATAAATATAGCCAAATATGTTACAATTGAATTTAGTCGTAAACCAAGAAGTTTAAATGAAATTGATTGTTGGAAAGCAACTAAATTTAGGACTTTTTGTGCTATCTTGGACCTTTGGTTTTACGAAGTCATCTTTCACCACAGCAATACCATTACTTCATGTTAATGCATGTTGCTGTGACAATTCTTTCAAGTAATTCAATGTTGAATATGTACTGTGATTATGCAGAAAATCTTTTAAAAGAGTTTGTTGACCAGATGCAGTTATATACACTATATATTGCCTCATCCATGTTTGTTACAATGTTCGACGATTTGGCACACTAGACGAAAACAGTGCTTTTCCTTTTGAAAATGCTTTAGGCACGTTGAAAAAAATGATTAGAACTGGCAAACTCCCTTTAAGACAAATATGCAGGCGTTTATCTGAACTTGGTGAAAAGCCATTTGTGTTTTGCAGGCCTAGTTCTCAACAGTAAAACTGTCAAAACAACATTCAACGGACCAACGTTAGGTAATCAAGGCACACAGTATATGCAAATTTGTTATGTAGGTTTTACATTTTGTTTAGATAACTGCAACAATTTTGCACTACTTACAGATGGAAAAATTATTGATATTGATAACATAATTGACACTAGCTTCAATTATGTTATTATATGCCGTAAATTTTCCTAAAAAAAAAGTTTTTATTCCTATCCTTGTAAATCTTCACTATTTCAAGTGTACCGTGTCACAAATATGTCAACTGAGTTTTTTATTTTTCCAGCAACTAATATTTTTAAAAAGTGCATGCTTATACCAAGAGATAATTACATTATAGTTTTTCCGCTACTTCATGGGCATACAACTGGTGTTTAGAACATTACTTTGTTTTCCTTTGTATACTAAATATTTATATAAACTAGTGTCTTTTTGTTAAATTAATTTGTTTTTTATTTATGATTTATTATCTACATTTTCAATTTAAAGCAGTTATATATATTCTTGTTTTTAATAGAATTATTTTATTCATGTCATTTATTTTCTAATCTAAAATCTAATTTTGTTTAACTATATTTCTTATTTTCAACTTTCAAATTTTTTTAATTAAGCTTAACTAATTTTTTTAAAGCTAGTCTAAAAGCTACATAAACATTAACAACGAAAGTTACAACAGCAAAAAGTTTGTTATTGTTGCATTTAAAGATGAAAATGATAACAGAGGGTCAGGTTCAATGGAAGTTAAACCATCTTGCTGGCTAATTGGAAGTGATTTGTGCTATTGGCCACCTAAATACACAAGTTTATCTAGAATTACACATTTTATTGAAACATGTGCTAAATCTGAATTCAATTGGCCTAAGTATTCCATAAAGATACTTTCAAGTACAGGTGATGGTTTCGTTTTAGTAAATAATACATACTTTATAATGGCTATTATTACAGTTATATTTGACTATTACAATGCACAAACATAAGCTTTGATGTTATTTATTTTATATTTACTTATTTGTAGACAACTTGAAGACTGCCAATGAGCTTGCAGAAAAACTTCTTTACACATCCAATGTAGGAACAGAGGAGAGTGGTTTAGAAACAGACCATTTTACAAAAAAAAAGAAAAACATTTCTTGAGGCAGGAAGTAATAGTGATATTTCTGAGGTGTCTGCGGAAATGTGTAATTTTAGAAAAATCAAAAAAAAAATCTAAATCACTTTCAGTAGATGATCCAGTTCTTATTTCTAAAACACACTACAGGTTCGATCTACCAGCTGATGAAAAAAAGAAGTTCCACCAAGATTTGGTAAGCCTATTTTTTTTCTCAAGATCTCAACTTTCAACAAGGCTGCAAGAAACCACTATTAGATTTAAATGTAGAACCAACAGTTGACGATTAACAGATTTATCGCAAAATAACGATTAACTGATAATTAGGAGGATTGCAAATTATATGAATATTTTAAAAATAGGGACGATAAATGCTGCTTGTCAGCAGGCTGGAAAACAAAATTCTGATAAGTCCGTAGGTGTCCAAAATCTTAACCATGTCTTATGTTCTTAATCATGTTTAAAATAACTGCAAGAGAGCCATGCAGTTCATTTAAACTTGATCCACTTTCTTTCTTTTTTCTTATTTGTTAAAGATGTTTTTTTATATAAGTGCACTTTCATTAATAGAATCGCAAGTAGATTTTGCAGTTAATGAAGCAAAACTGACGCATTTTGATCAGCATGTTTTCATAAAGAGATTTGCGGGTAAGATTTGATTTCATATTGGGGTTGTATAAATAAAGTTATTTCTTTAAAATCAATTAACCCTAACTTTTTTGAGAGGACAACTTCTCACTTTTTTGAACTTTTAAAATTTTCTTTAATTTAAGTTTTGAAAGTTAACTATAAAATAAGGTGTAGGTGCTTGCAAAATAAACATAGTAGAATATAATAAATGAAAAAATAAATAAGATTTATTCTTTTTAGTTACTGTGGGTCTTAATGTGAACTGTGTTTTTTATTTTTATAGCATTTGAAAAGTCATGCTTAAATCTTCTCAATGGTATTTGTTATGATATTATAAAGATTAGAATTCGTTTGGACAACATTGAGAATAAGCTGCAAAGTTTTAGAGAACCTGCTGTTGACCAAACCATGTTAGCAGCATCAACTATACTCGAAACGCAATGGCATAATATTTTGCCTGTATTAAGTGACAAACACTTAAAAAATATAAAAATTATGATAGCGGAAAAAACTGTCAGTGAGTCTTTGGTTTGTAATGTATATTTTCAAATTTCTTACAGTCTTTTCCTTATTTTAAGTAATGTGATAAGTTATTTGTAGACAGTATATATGATAGACATACATAATGATGTGATGAAAAACATCGCTCTTAAATATTAAATTTTAGTAGTGTGCAGCAGGGATGCGGAGTCCCAAAAGGACTCCGGCTTTATATCTCTACTTTTTCCAAGTCTGTAGTTTCCAGAAGCTCTAAACATGTTTGTTGACTAATGATCTGCAATAAAAAAAAAATTCATGAGATTTAATGACTAGAAACTTGTTATTTTTAAGCCCGGAGTCCTGGAGTCACGGAGTCCTTGCTGCCATTATACCTAAGAACTCCGGGCTCAAAAAATGGTTGTTCCTCTAACCTAATAGTTTTAATTTTTTTCCAATTAGTATTCCATAAACTTATTTACATTTTTAGAGCTCCTGGATACCAAAAACTAGGATAAAGTAATCTTTTTGTGACTTTCGAATCCGGAGTCTATTTTGGGACTCCGCATCCCTGGTGTGCAGTATTATTGTAATAAAAGGGCAAGTTAATGCTAGTTATAATTACAGGTAAATGTAGTATGCAAGTTGCAGTTAGTCAAGTTGTATACGGAACTTGACTTGTATATTGCATAATATACTAAATATGCAAGTAAACTTAAATTTTCTTGTAGATACTTTCATTATTGAATTTTGCCTTGTGCACCAAATCTTTTTGTCTTCCATATTTGACTGGCATACAGTGTTGATGAACATATATGTTCATTAACACTGCATACTACTGCATACCACTGCAATGTAATATTTAAGAAAAAGGATTTGGTACACAAGGTAAAATTATTATCGGCAGTAGTATGCATACACTGCATACAACTGCATGCTACTACAATGTTTTAGGCTAAGGCTTTGAGATACATGCTATGTATAATAGGAGATTATCTGCATTGTTTACAGTGGCGTACCAGAGAGAGTTGCATGGGGGAGGAGGTTGATATAAGTATAATATCTATATGTATATGCCTAAAATTCAAAGAAGAAATTAAAAAAATCGAATAAACTTTTAAAATTGGTATAGATTCTTTTTAACCATAATTTATCTTCTTCTTTACTCATTTTGCAATCCAATTTTGTTTTATAAAAGAATTAACAAAATTGGTAATAAGTATAAAAAAAATAATAACAAAATAATAAAATAATAAAATAAGTATATATTAAAGTTTTTATTTAATGTATTATACTATTCTTTTAAATTGAAGCAGTTGTATAAATCTACTTCTAATTGTAGGTTTGTCACCTTGCTTCATTGGGCGGAGAAAACTATAAAAGAATGACAACGGATGTAATAAAGTTCATATTTTCAAATCAACTTAGCCTTACATATTCTGTACACGGCAAAAAAGGCAAAATATCACTAATCAAACACCCAATCGGTATTGTTATAATTGGCAAGTTTTGCTATCTTTATTTTTAATATTATATGCATAATATGTATATATATATATATATATATATATATATATATATATATATATATATATATATATATATATATATATATATATATATATATATATATATATATATATAATATATATATATATATATATATATATATATATATATACAGTATTGGACAAAACATTTGCAACCAACATCGAACAATGCTAAAAAGTGTTCTTAATTTTACATGTCTTAAAAACGAAACGAACCATACTACCACAGCAAACAGTTCAGGAGTCTGGAGTCATAGCATGCCATGACATGAGCAATCAGCTGACGGGTGACAGCACAAAGGCAGAATTTCGTTGACAAGTGCCATTTTGCAGCGGACAAAACAAGTGCAACTTTATTGGTTTGTTTCATTTTTTTAAGTCTGGTTCGTGTCAACGTCACGGAAGTATTTTAATAATTAAAGGATGTATCCAAAAGTTTCCAGAAGTTTCCAGAAGCATGCAGAAGCTTCCAGAAGTTTCCAGAAGAAGCATCTGGAAGCATCCAGTAGCATCCAGAAGTATCCAGAAACATTCAGAAGCATCCAGACGCATCCAGAAGCTTCCAGAGGCATCAAAAAGAAGCATCTAGAATCTAGAACAAGTCACACTGGTTCATTTGACTATATAAGAGACATGTAAATCGACATGTAATTCAGTCAGTAAATGAAAGTCAATCAGTCAGTATTATCAAGACAGTTTATCGAAGTGAGTTTTATCAAAGTGTTTTATCGAAGAAAAATAATACAAGAAGTGAAATACAACAAGTGTTACATAACATCAATACAGTCCACATCCAACCAAGACGTTGTGTTCCACAGAGCATTGATGTATCATCACAAGGTAAATGTAACACGGTAAGCCTTGAGAAGCGTGATTATTTATTTTTGTTATTTTTATGACTTCAAGTGCAAAAATGGCTCCCGACAGTCTTGGATTGGAACTAAAAAAGAAAACTATTGGCGATTACGTAAGTGGAATGTCACAAAAAATATTTGTGATAAATATCGCGTGAAAAAATGGACCATATCAAGACTATGTTCCAAATATAGTTCACGGGGCAGTTGGCAGCAGATAACAAAGGTGGAAGACCGCGTTCCACCACTTCTAGAGAGGATTCTATGATCGTCAGATCCGTCAAGAAGGATCCCTGGATATCATCAGTCGAGATACAAAAGCAATTAGAGCTGCCTGTATCGGACCGAACAATCAGACGACGTGCTGTTGAAGCCGGATTGTTTTCTCGACGCCCTGCAAAGAAACCGCTGATTTCACTAAAAAAACCAGAAGAAAAGACTCCTGTTTGCTACAACTCATATTGACTGGAATGGGCAGAAATGGCGAACTATCCTGTTCAGTGATGAATCGAAGTTCAACATCATTGGGAGCGATGGCATTTGCCGTGTACGTCGACCAGCCGGAAAACGCCTCGATTTACAATACTGTGATTGACAACAAAGGATTCGTCACGAAATATTGATAGCAAAATACAGCTTGGTCAACATTTTGTCGAATTGCACTTGTTTTGTCCAGAAGGAAATCAACTTTTTTTAATACTTTTGATTAGTTTATTAATTTTCGTGTACACATAATGAACTTTGTGATGAATAAAACTTGAAGAACTTTGTCTCTAAACAGTTACATAGTTATTTCTCTAAATTGAAAAAATGCAACACTTTTATATAAAGAAACTAAGTTAGCATTTTTTGGTTGCACTCGTTTTGTCTGATACTATATATATATATATATATATATATATATATATATATATATATATATTTATATATATATATATATATATATATATATATATATATATATATATATATATATATATATATATATATATATATATATATATATCTATATATATATATATATATATATATATATATATATATATATATATATATATTTGGGATGCGAGCTCCAAAAAGAACATCGACTTTAAAAGTTACAAAACCACAACCTATTGTTGGTTATGTTACGCACAGATCGTTAGATAGCGCATTTCACGAACTGGGTAATATTTTGCTCATTTCGTCAACTGGATAACGCTATTGCACAGATTGTGAAATGTTGAATTTGATTGACTATTTTAACAGTATTTATATATGCTATATATAATATATATTGAAATTGACTTAAAAAGGAAATTGTGCAGTGGAGTGTTCATGCATCGACTGACTATCTAGGAAGAACACGCAAGTAGTGTACATATATCGACTGACTATCTAGAGAGAAAACGCAGGGGAGTGTACATGCATCGACGAAGGGTTTTGGTATAAGGAGGCAGTCCAATAACTTATACAAAGTATATATTATATAGAGTATGTATTAAAATAAAGAGTATGTATTAAAATAAACAATAAAAAATCAAGACTTCACAATCCGCGCATTTGCGCTAACTGTTTCATGAAATGAGCAAAAAGTTGCTCGTTTCATGAAATGCGCGATTTCACGATCTGTGAGTAAGATTAATTAATTACAGAAGTTAATTAGTTACAACTTTTACTTTAAAAAATTTGTTAACAAATTCAATTATATTTTTTAAAACATTTAGTTGCTGTCAGACGGAAGTTTCTAGAAACAACGGAAAAGCAGTTATGAGAACGAATCGGATCCTGTCTTGCAACTTCTCGAGACTAGGATGAAGGTCGTAGAAGTCGATCAGTCTCTAATCATACTGAACCATTAATGACTGACAATAGCAGCTTTGATATTGTTATTTAATTTGATAAATAAAATCTTATAAAAATTTTTTTTCTTTTTTATAGCGTATTTTATACCCTAATTTATTAAGTAATTTAAATAGATTTTAGCATTAAATATATATATATATATATATATATATATATATATATATATATATATATATATATGTGTGTGTATATATATATATATATATATATATATATATATATATATATATATAAATATATATACATATATATATTTATATAAATATATATTGTTAAATAGCTCTATAAAAAATATAAAAAAGGAATTATTGAAGTGATATTTAATGAAAATACAATATTGGCGCAATATTGTGGTCTATATGTAGCCAATATTGGCTTTATATTGTTTTACAATATATACCCAATATTGTAAAACAATATTGGATATATATATCAAAATGTGGACATTTTATATTGGCACAATATTTACAGCAATATTTAGCCAATCTTGGTACAAATATTGCGCCAACATTGCGCCATTATTCCTTGCCACTAGGGATGTTTGCAAATTAATTTTTAATTTCTCAAGTTGAGTTTAATTTGGTATCATTTAATTTTAGCTTGCTGCTAAAAATGAGTGAAAAGACAAGTTCTTCAAATTTTCCTTTGACACGTAATCGAACTGCAATATGGTTGATTGGTCAACCTGAGAAGAACCTACCAAACAATGTCCTTTCAACGATGGTTGATGTGTTAAGGACGTTTTTCCACTATCACAAAGCATTGAAACAAACACTTCCAGCCAGTGCAAAAGCAACATCTAATGGTTTAGCTCACAACTGGAAAAAATCCAAAATTCCAATGACTTACCAACCTCATATTGTATCTAAAGTGAAAGCATGTGTTGATGAATATAATTTAATTTAAAAAAATAAAGAAAGAGCTAGTAAGTCACAGATTACTAGGGAGAAAGATTTTAGTATCAAATTAGATTTACTGTTTGACATTTCACACAAGGATGCAAACAAGCTAATTAAAATTGATGAAGATAAAATTTTTCAGGAAGACCAAAAGAATGCTCGTATGATGAAGAGGGCTGGAGAAGATTTAAAATTATCTCAACAAGAAAAGCAAACAGCAGAGCGTCAACAAGCAGAAACAAAAAGAAAGCAGAATGAGGAAGAGAGAAGAAAAAAAGCAAATGTTGTTCTTACCCTTAGCTGTAGCCACTTTAGTCTTTATTGTGATAGTGATAGCAAAGCAACAGATGTCAGTGACATCCCTGATGACAATGATGATTATGAAATAGAAATTCCGGTTTATCACAAAAAACTAGTAACCCAATCAACTGACTGTGAACAAAGTCCTAAAAATAAAAAGCCATATTCTCAATGAAATTTTGTCTTTTCCAGATGTATCATCCACACTTGATTGAATCAATTTATCTGACCAAAAATTCACTATATTGGCAGCTGCAATTGGTAGAGAACGTGGAGAGGACCTCCAAAGTACACCATTATCAAGATCAACAGTCCGGCGCAATCGCATCATGCACCGTTCATCAACTGAAAATCATATTCGGCAGAAATTTATTTCAAGTGAGAAACAACATATGGTTGTCCACTGGGATGGTAAGATGATGAGAGACAGCACCAACTATGAAAATCTAAAGTCTAATGTTGATAGAATTGCTATTGATGTGACTGGTCGTGATCTGGAGAAAATACTGGGTATTGTAAAGATATCATCTGGCACTGGACTGGCACAAGCAAAAGCAACCCTCCAGTTACTGACCATATGGAATGTTGCAAATTATATTGTCGGTATTTGTTTTGACACAACAGCGTCAAACACTCTTCGTACTTACCAAGAGAAGACTACAAAGAGATGATCGAGCTGTGCCTTTTAATTTTGGCTTTTCCGTTATCACACTATGCCACCAAGAAGTATCGCTTTCGCATGCCGGAAGCTTATCATATGGCTAGATGGATGGCTAAAGTCATGTATTGTATGAAGATATACCTCTTAGGAATTAATTCAAGCTGGCTATGAAAGAACAGAACAACTTGTGCAAATTTTGTACCGTTGCTGCTCATATCTATGTACCAGCATGGATTGCCTGTCCAATTGCAAATGATCCTCCAGCAAATAACCTGATGCTCTTCATATTAAACAATATTCTAAGATCAACAAGGTTATTGTTTTCAAATGCTGCTATGAAGAAGCTTCAAAATCACACTTGGTTCCTTGGGTCAGAAATGACTCCACTTTCATTTTTTTCTGACAGGGTTTGTGACAGAAAAAAAGTTGATTGTTGAAGCTATGATTCAAAGTGGAGCTGATTGGAGTGTCAGGGTATAAAGTGCTCAGCAGCAGAATTAAACAAGTTGGAAAATAAGCAAGTTCATAAGCTTTTGCTGTTACATCATCATCAACTGCTGGTTTGCAGTCACTTGGTCTCGATGTAACCATTTTATATGGAACCGATCAAAGACCTGGGAGGAAATTGCTGAATTTCGTAATACTAATGTAATTGTTAAATCTGTAAAATTTATCAATGACACTGCTGAGCGTCCTGTTGCTCTTATGAGCAAATTTAATTAATCCATGGCAAAAACTGAATCTGAAATGCAGAAACTAGTACAAGTTGTTAAGGACAACAGAAAACGCATTCCAGATTGCCGTAAAAGCATCGACATATACCACTGTTGCTACAGACTAAACTTTTGATCTTGTAAAAAGTGCAACATTTGAATGTTATTTGCATTATTGAAGGAATTTTTTGAAAATGATTAATTGTATATCATAGCTTTAACTCAAGTTTTTTAGATATTGTTGTTGCGGCGAATACTTTTAAATTTTTATATATAAAAATTTATATATATATATATATATATATATATATATATATATATATATAAATTTATATATATATATATATAGTTAAGCAATAAACACGCAAAAACTTTTGACGTGAACGGACGTGCTTTTGTAAACTAAATTAAAAATGGCTAAATTTACCGTTTTTCAAATTAAAGACCTGTTAGATATTCATGAGAATACTTTGTTAAAAATATTTAACGAGAAGTTTGATAAAATGGAAATTAAGCTATTAAATCTTCAAGAAGAAAATACAAAACTAAAAAAAGAAACTAATGAACTAAAGAAATCGGCGGAGTTTCTTAGCGAGAAATATGAAGCAATTGTTCAAGAACTTTCTGAAATGAAAAAAAAGCCAAACTTAACATCAAACCAAAATGATATTACAAACGTTGTTGTCAAAGACAAACTAGCTGAGTTGGAAGACAGGAGCAGAAGAAATAACCTAAGTTTTAGGGGAATTGAAGAAGATGAAAACGAAACGTGGGAATTGAGTGAGGAAAAGATTCAAAAAAGACAAAACTTGGATTTAAAAGTAATGTTGAAATTGAACGGGCGCACAGGACAGGGAAAAAAAGTAGCGATGGAAAAAAGTACAACAGAACCATAATAGTTAAATTTTTAAATTACAAAGACAAAAAAACTGCGTTGGATAACTATGTTCAGTTAAAATTGTGGAACGATCGATTTTACGTAAATGAAGACTACAGTGAAAGAACTTTAGAATTACGAAAACAGTTATTTAAAGAAGCAAAAGATTTGAGAACCAAAGGTGAATATGCTAAAGTTGTATATAATAAACTTGTAACGCGCGACTTTTAAGAAATTCTTTTATTTTAGAGTTATTGACTTTATCTTTATTATTTATTTATTTTTAATTTTTATTGTTTTTAAATACAAAAATGGATTCAAGTAGTTCTAAAAATTTTGACATTTTTAAATTCAATGATTTTATACTTAACAAAGAGTCCGATCCGGATCAAAGTTATTTTAGTGAAACAGATGCTTTACAAAGCAACTGCAGCTATTTTTATACTTTTGAAATAAAAGAATTTCTTGAGCGTGATAAATTTAATGCAATTCATATAAATATAAGAAGTTAAAAAAAAATTTTGAAAATCTTTGCAATAGTTTTGAGGAAAATCTAACTATTTTTAGTGTAATTTGCCTAACTGAAACCTGGTGTAGTTCTGCTGACTCAAATTTAGATAATAATTTTAAAATACCGGGCTATAATTTAATTTCATTAGGGCGGAAAACAAACAAACGCGGCGGTGGTTTAATTATTTATGCAAAAGAAAACCTACGGTATTTTGTTAGGCATGACATGAGTATTTCTGACGTCAATATAGAGATTTTAACGATTGAAATATTAAGCAATAAAACTAAAAATATTGTAATTAGCTGTTGTTATCGCCCACCTACTGGCGAAATTAATACATTTAGTTCATTTTTACATGACGATATTGTAAATAAAATCAACCACGAAAAGAAATTACTTTACATATTAGGTGATCTGAACTTAAATTGCTTTGAGTATCACGTCAAAAAAGACATTAATGGGTTTTATAATGGCCTATTTGAAAATGGAGCAGTTCCTCTAATAAACAAACCAACAAGAATTACTCAAACAACAACTTCCTTAATTGATAACATTATAACCAATGATATTTTTAATAATTCGCTTTAAAAAGGCATTATTAAAAGTGACATATCTGATCATTTCCCTATTTTCTTTTCAATAGATATTTATGCGAAAATTTTATATAATGAAAAAAAATCATTTAAAAAACAACTTTTTCATAATAAAAACCTAGAATCTTTTAAATATCAACTTTCTTTAGTTAATTGGGACATTATTAACTTTTCTGAAGACATTAATTTAATATAAAAATCTTTTTTTTAAATTTTTTATGAAATTTATGACATCAATTTTCCCAAAGTAGAAATAAATTACAAACATAAAAAAATTAAATCGCCATGGATTACTAAAGGTATTCTAAAATCATCTAAAATTAAACAGAAACTTTATATTAAATATTTAAAATTGAAAACAATTGAGAGTAAGACCAATTATAAAAATTACGTAAGACTATTTGAACGCCTAACGAAAAATTCAAAATTAATATATTACACTAATTTACTTGAAAAATTCAAATTAAACTCTAAACGCACTTGGCAACTAATAAACGAAATTACGAGTAACACTAAAAAAACATCACAATCTTTGCCCTCAGTTATTAAAGTAGATGATAATTTTATTCTTGATCAAAAAACAATTGCTTCCGAATTTAATAAGTATTTTGTATCTGTAGGACAAAACCTAGCCGAAATAATTCCAAACCCTAAAAAATCATTTAAGGCAACATATGACCCTTTAAACTCGTATCTAAATTTTTTTGATTTGTCTTTTGAAGAGTTTGAAAGTGCTTATAAATTGTTAAAGTCAAATAAAGCAGTTGGTCCAGATGATGTCAATGGGAACGTTATTATAAAGTGTTTTGACGTTTTAAAAGACATACTTTTCCAAATTTTTAAATGTTCTATTAATCAGGGAGTTTTTCCTTATGATTTAAAAATAGCAAAAATTATTCCTATATTTAAAGAAGGAGAAAAAACTAATGTTAAACTCTATTGTCAAATTTCTATCCTCTCTGTTTTTTCTAAAATTTTAGAAAGAATTTTGTACAACAGAATATACAATCACCTTTTATCAAACAAATTATTATATAACATGCAATATGGATTTAAAAAAAATAATTCAACAGAGCATGCAATTATTCAGCTTACAAGAAGTATATCAGACTCATTTAATAATTCTAAATTCACATTGGGAGTATTTATTGATTTAGCGAAAGCGTTTGATACCATTAATCATAAAATTCTTGCTAAAAAATTAAAATGTTGTGGTATAACAGGCAATGTTTTAAAATTTTTAAAAAGTTATTTAACTAACCGCAAACAATTTGTTTACGCCGATGAAACATTATCATCAAATTTGTTAAATATTACATGTGGAGTTCCTCAAGGATCCATATTAGGACCTCTTCTTTTCCTTATTTATATTAATGATTTATTCAAAGCCTCGGATTTAATAACAATTATGTTTGCTGATGACACCAATTTATTCATGTCACACAAAAACATTCCTACTTTATTTAGTTGCTTGAACATCGAGTTAATCAAAATATCTGACTGGTTTAAGACTAACAAATTATCTCTTAACATTGATAAAACTAAATGGGTTCTTTTCCATCCTCTTATCAAAAAACATAAACTGCCAATTAACATGCCTCATCTTGTTATTGACAATATACAAATTAAACAAGTAACAGTAACCAACTTTCTAGGTGTTTGTATAGATGAAAATCTTACATGGAAAAGTCACATTAAAAATTTATCAAGTAAAATTTCAAAAAGTATAGGAATATTGTACAAAGCAAGAAATGTTTTAAATAAACGTACTTTAGTACAATTATATCACTCATTTATTCATTGTCACATAAACTATGCAAACATTGCTCGGGGTAGTGCAAAGAAAATTAAACTTAAACCTCTTTATTGTCAGCAGAAGCATGTAGCACGTCTCATATACTTTAAAGACCGTTATACTCATGCCAAGCCTCTATTATTTGAAATGAAAGTTTTTAATATATATGAGCTTAACATTTTTAATATTCTTTGTTTTATGTTTAAATGTAAAACCAATTCATCCCCTATTTCTTTCCATAATTTGTATTCATCGAAAGATAAAAATAAATACATTTTGCGGAATGATAATTTTATTAAGCAGCCCATTTTTTAAACAAATCTTTTTAAATTTTGTATTGATTATCGCGGACCATTCTTATGGAATAAAATAGTTTTAAAAATTTACTAAGGATTTTATTCATCAAAGTAACTACTTTTCTTTTAAACGAAAGCTTAAAGAACTCATTTTTACAATTGAAGATGTAACAATATACTTTTGATATATTTTTTTTTTTTTTAGTGATCTTCCTTTTTACCCCCTATTTAACTATTGATTTATAAAAATTATATTTTTGCATCATTAACAATTGTAATATATAATGTATCTTGTATTTGTAATGGAATATTTTAATTTTCTTACTTCGTTAACTTATTTCTTATCTTGTAAATATTTTATAAACTTTAACACGATCATTTCTTAGCGGTACTCGACGACAAGACCGTATGGTCTTCTACGAGTTCCCGCGTTCTTTTATTATTTAATAACTATTATTCTATATATATATATATATGTTTTTATTATTATATATTTGTATTTTAAATATTGTAACGAAATGCTTATTTATAATGTAATAAAAAGAACAAAAAAAAAAAAAAAATAATAAAAATATATATATATATATATATATATATATATTTATATATATATATATATATATATATATATATATATATATATATATATATATATATATATATATTTAAATATATATATATGTATATAAATGTAAAGATGAAATACATAGTATATTTTGATGATACGCACGTGAATATAAAAAATGAATAAGACATAATGCTCTTGGATTATGAAGACTACTCAATTGACGATTGGAATTCATTGCCAATTGATCATGTTGTAGTTATTCAAGCCGTTTGGAAAGACGAAGCGTTTGATGCTTGTCTTCTGCAAGTTGTTCCTTATAAAGACAGTTGTCACCAAACTATAAACAGTTTAAGACATGCAGTTAAAGTTAAAAAGTTTAGTGCACAGAGATTAATGAAGTACATAAAGTTCAGGTATTTTTAAATCTAATTTTTTAAATTTCTTTTTAAGAAAATTTAATAATAAATTCTGTTAATAATTTATTTAGAGCTTGTCCTAATAAACGCACACCTTTGCAGCCAGTTGGAAAACCTAACTAGTGGAACCGACTCTGATGCCTAACAGCACTGTTTCTTAAACCACTGAATGTTAAAAGTAGTGAGACACTCCACTTTATTCACCACTTTATTCTCCACCTTTAGTTCCAATGCATATATATACCCCAATTTATTCTAAGCAAAATGTTGATAAAAATCAATCACAAGTTTCACCTCCTTTAAATTTTTGTAAACCTATGAAAGGCAAAGTGTCAGCATCAGCTTCAGTTGGTCCAAAAAAAGCACGAGAAATAGTCCTCATGCAGTGCTCAATGAGCTTAATGCTCTTTGCGATGATGCAGGCATTGATTCTGGCACAGTGCAAGCTGTTCGGTATGGTCAAGCTGTCATTTTGCAAAAATTACCTTTAATTTCAAATCGGCTAGATGGCTTGATAAACTCAACTCTCAAAGCAATACCACCATATGAAAGTGAACAAAGAAAAGTTCTTTTATTTTTTAATTTCTTTTTAAGAAAATTTAATAATAAATTCTGGTAATAATTTATTTAGAGCTTGTCCTAATAAACGCACACCTTTGCAGCCAGTTGGAAAACCTAACTAGTGGAACCGACTCTGATGCCTTACAGCACTGTTTCTTAAACCACTGAATGTTAAAAGTAGTGAGACACTATCTCCACATTATTCTCCACCTTTAGTTCCAATGCATATATATACCCCAATTTATTCTGAACAAAATGTAAACTCTCTCTCTCTCTCTCTATATATATATATATATATATATGTATATATATATATATATATATATATATATATATATATATATATATATATATATATATATATATATATATATATATATAAGTGATGTGCGAAATTCGAAACTTCGATTGCGAATTCGAAACTGACTTTTAGTTTTGTTTCGAATCGAACTTTTTTTAGTTACGAACAATTGGAATTTTCGAAGTATTGTATCTTTGTTTCGAAGCGAACCCAAAGTTAATCGAATTTTATCGTTTAAAACTGAAAGAAAAAAGTTATACAGTTCCACAATGGCGGATATTAACGATGATAATTGTAGAAGAATTGTGTGGGAATTTTTTAGTAGACAAAAAACGAATGGCAATAGAATTATAGGGATTTGCAAATTAGGAACAAGCAAGTTACCTGTTCAGTGTCCAACTGGAGCAACAACAGGTCTTCATGCTCACTTACGTGCTGCTCATATGAAAGCGCATAAAGAGTGTGGAGCGAGAAATGAAGAGAATTGTAAAAGAAAACTTGCAGAACAAGAACTGAAAAATGAAAATAAGAAGCAAAGTAAATTTGATGACCTTTTTAATAAGAAAGCACATTGTTCGTCAAGTCATCCAAATGCCATCGCTATAACAAATTCGGTTGGTCGCATGCTTGCTCTAGACATGTTGCCATACGACTTTGTAGAAGGCATAGGATTCAAAGAACTGATGAAATTAATGGAACTACAATATCTGGTGCCAAGCAGAACTACGTTTTCAAGATCAGTTGTATCTGAGTTATATTGTAGTGTAAAACAGAAAACCGCGAATGAAGTATATCGAGATTTTGAAGATATTCCTTCATATTCATTCACGACTGACCTGTGGACTTCGAGGGCGCAAGATCCATTTATTTATTTCTGTCTGTCATATGTAAGCCCTGAATTTGAGCTAAAGACATTTGCATTAGAAAACAAGCCGTTTCCAGGAGAACATACGGGCGAAAGCATTCTTGAATCTTTAGACAAGAATATTGATAATTGGGAGCTTCCTCGGACTGTTCCAATTTTTGCGTTGCGTGATAATGGCAGTAATATGAAAAGCGCCATGAATCTCTCAGAATCATTTTATGATCTTTCTTGTTTTGATCACACTTTACAATTAACCATCAATGATGCCGTGAGTCAAATTGATGGAATGCAGACTGTCCTTTCCAAAAGCCGTCGTATTGTGTCACATTACCACCATAGCTGCCAGGCTACACAGAATTTGCACAGAGAGCAGAAGCGATTCGGAAAGGTAGAACGAGAACTGATAATCAATGTTGCTACTAGGTGGAACTCGGATTACTTTATGCTGAAGAGATTATGCGAAGAAAAAGATGCTATATCTGCACAGGTAGCATTAAGTGAAAAAATTGATAACTTGACTAATGCAGACAGGAAGCTTGCTGAAGGCTATCACACAATTCTTGCTCCATTTGAACAAGCAAGTAGAGAATTAAGTGGCAAGAACTACCCAACGTTTTCTATAAAAATTTCGGCTTTGCATGGCTTAAATCAGCAATTGCAGCGATTCATCAATGATCTTTCATATAAGGGTTGTGGTGTACTTGTTGCTCGAAAAGTAAAGTTTAAATTAGACCGACGATTTCCACAATTCATATCAGCTTTGCCTGATGCAGCAAGTACATATCTTGATCCACGCTACAAATCCATCTTCTTCTCTGAACAACAGCAAGCTACTGTGTTGACAGTCGTTATCAGTACTCTAAGGAATTCCGATCTCGTGGCGGTACTGGTGTTGGTGGAGATAGTCATTGTGCCTTGAGCGATCATTACACGAACTTAATTCAAGGCACAATTCCAAAACTATTACGTTTTATGTTACGTGATTAACATAGATTAAGACTTGATGGTAATGCCTATGGCCTGCAGTTCAGATTTAACTTTCAGATTTACTGCATTGTGGTTTAATTTAATTACAGATAAATAATAAAACAATAATGCATAGGTTTTCATTTCTGTTTGCTATTTTAGTTTTACATCTATTTATATTATATAATACTTTGTAGGAACATCTGCTAGTGCTGGTGTACCCGCTCCTGCTTTTGGAAGTGCTGGTCCTGGTTCAGGTCCTGATCAAACATCAGCTGCAGCCTCCAAGCTAAGTAGATTATGGGATGACTTCGACAGCATGCTTACAACAGCGACTGCGATTAGGATGCTGCCAGTTGATGATGCAGCTTCTGTGCAAGAGGAGGTCAGAATGTATATGATTGAACCTCCTTTGGAAGGAACGCCAATGTACTTGATTGGTGGAAAATTAATCATCACTATCTGCCGAAACTCACAAGAATAGCGAGGGCACTATTGGCTATTCCAGCAACTTTTGTAAATTCGGAGAGATACAACTCGACGTCTGGTAACATTGTTACAAGAAGGCGATGTAATCTACTCTCTGAGCATGTGGCCGAACAAACTTTTATTCACGAAACTTTTATTCAGTGCAGCGTACTTTCAAATCGAATCGAATTCGAACGAAAGTGGCTTAGTTTCGTTTCGAACCGTTTCGAACTTAAAATCTTAGTTTCGCACATCACTAATATATATATATATATATATATATATATATATATATATATATATATATATATATATATATATATATATATATATATATAAATATATATATATTTATATATATATATATTTATATATATATTTATATTTATATATATATATACATATATATGTATATATAAATATATATATATATATATATATATATATATATATATATATATATATATATATATATATTTATATATATATATAGTTTTTCTAGGGTCTGTTAATTGCAAATAAATAAGCAATGCCAAGGATGCAAATGCTTATGACTGCACATTCTGATCCAAAATGCCAAAGTAACTTTTTATTTAATTAGTGATACATCTCTCTCTCTGTCCTTTTTCTCTCTATTTTATATATATATATATATATATATATATATATATATATATATACATATATATGTATATACACACATATATATATATATATATATATATATATATATATATATATATATATATATATATATATATATACATATACATATACACACACACACACACACACACACACACACACACACACACACACACACACACATATATATATATATATATATATATATATATATGTATGAAGGAATCCTTGGTTTGAATATTTCCAATGTTTTATGTAAATTCTTGATGGGTGCATTTAGCCATTAGGGATGCATTAAGCCAATTTATTTAGGTGCTTTTGAACGTGATAATTCAAAACACAATTGTGAGTATTATATTTCTAAGTAAAATAATTTTTGTTAATGAAGTAATAATTTTTTAAACCGTTTTTATTATAATTGGTGATATATTAATATTTTATTTATAAATAGTTATTAATGTAAATATAAGAAATTTAAGATTTGAAAAAAAAAGAGAGGAAGCAGGGCTGCAAGGCAAAATTCTAAAGATCCTTAAGGTATAAGTATTTTGTGAAATGTTTTTTCAATTGTATATTTGAAATTATAATTATTTTTTAATGCTATTAATAATATAACTATAAATGCTATTTATAACAATGTCCCTATGTATTTATGTATTTGTATTAAGGAATCCTTGGCAATAATATTTCCAATGTTTTCTATAAATTCTTGATGGGTGCATTTAGCCATTAAAGCTGAATTAAATCAACTTATTTAGGTGTTTTGAATGTGATAATTCAAAACACAACTCCATGGGAAAAAAAAGATGCAACCTGATCCAAAACATTTTAAAAGTTTGTAATTTTTCCATAGTAATAACGTTGGTAATACATATATAATTTGTAATTTATACGTATATATATATATATATATATATATATATATATATATATATATATATATATATATATATATATATATATATATATATGTATGCATATATATATATGCATATATATATATATATATATATATATATATATATATATATATGTATGTATATATATATATATAAATATATATGTATATATATAAATATATATATATATATATATATATATATATATATATATACATATACATATATATACATAGACATATATTTAATTTTTATAGGGCTGTTGAATGCAATGAATTAAACAATGCGAAAGATTTCTCATTTTTCATTTTTACGGTGCACATCCTGATCCAAAATTCCCAAGTAACTTTTTATTTAACTAGAAATGTATTAATTTTTATATTAGAAATATAAAATTATTGCTTTGTTCTCTGCAATCGAGGAATCTACGTTGATTTCTACGGTTCTAAGTTGAAATCTACTTTGGGAATTACATTATATTACTATAACATATGTCAATAATGTATTGACATATATTATCGATATGTGAAAATTAAATTTTTAACCATTTCTTAGATGCTGTACACATAGTGAATTGTCACTAAACAAAAAATGTTAGAAGTTCACCTGATCCAATTTTTTGATGATTCAAGTGATCCAGATTTATTTATTTAAATAAAATATATAATTTTATTTCATATTTGTGATTGACAAATTTATACTACATTGTTAATTTATTCATAGGGTTAGTAACTGCTCTTCCTCGATATCCGATATGAATTCCGATATCTCGATATGAATTCCGAAAGTGAACGTGATAAGACGTGTTTGTAATTGCGGAAAAAATTAAAAATGGCGAAATAATCTGTAGTGCAAATTAAAGATTTATTAGAGATACATGAAAACACATTATTAAAAATTTTTAACGAAAAGTTTGAAAAATTAGAAAGCAAATTAGTGAATTTGCAGGAAGAAAATACATATTTAAAAAAAGAAGTATATGAGTTAAAGAAATCTGTTGAATTTTTAAGTGAGAAATATGAAGCAGTAAACATCAAACTCATCGAGCAAAAAAATGCAAAAACAAGCACAGTCGCAAATATTAATTCAACCACAAGTTTTGAAAATGAAAACAATAATGAGATTAAAGACAAAATTGTGGAATTAGAAGATCGAAGTAGGCGGAGTAATCTAAGATTTTCAGGAATTGTAGAAGATGAAAATGAGACATGGGAAGAAGGTGAAAAAAAAATTCAGGACTTTTTAAAATCAAAACTTGGATTTGAAAAAAATGTTGAAATCGAAAGAGCACATCGAACGGGAAGAAAAGTTTCTGATGGAAAAAAGATTAACAGAACAATCGTAGCAAAGTTTTTAAATTTTAAAGATAAATCGGCAGTGTTGGACAACTTTATTAAACGAAATGTTATATGTAAACGAAGTTTACAGTGAACGAACGATTGAAGTAAGAAAAAGATTATTTAAAGAAGCAAACGAGTTAAAAGCGTAAGGTAAATTTGCCAAAGTAATCTATAATAAACTTATTAATCGTGATTTTTAAGTTACCACAAAAAATTTGACTCAAGGTCATGTAATTTATTTCAAACAAATGAATTAGTCATTGATATTGAGTCAGATCCAGATTTAAATTATTTTCATGAATCAGTTGCACTGCAAACTAAATGCTTGTATTTTTACGACAAAGAAAGAAAAGAATTTCTAGAGCGGGATCATTTTAATGTTGTTCATATTAATATTAGGAGTTTGAAAAAAAACTTTGAAAATTTATTTATTTTTATAGAAGAAAATTTAAATATTTTTAACTTAATTTGTTTAACTGAAACGTGGTGCGATTCTGATGATGTTAAACTCAACTCTAATCTCTGTCTTACAGGTTTTAACATGATCCCGCTAGCGCGAAAAGCAAATAAACGCGGCGGTGGTGTACTTATTTATATAAAAGAAAACATGTGTTTCATTATTAGGCCTGATTTGAGTATCTCTGACGACAATATTGAGGTTTTAACAATAGAAATTAAAACCGGTAATTCTAAAAATATACTTTTAAGTTGCTGTTATCGCCCGTCATCTGGTAAAACCGAAAGCTTCGCATCATTTTTGTGTAACGACATTTTAAAAAAAGGTTTAAAGGAAAAAAAGTTTCACTATTTAATAGGTGACGTAAATTTAAACTGTTTTGAATATCACTCTAATAACAACATTAAAAAATTTTATGATAATTTATTTCAAAACGGTGCAGTTCCATTAATTAGCAGACCAACAAGAGTGACAGCTACGTCAGCTTCTATAATTGATAGCATTATAACTACTAATATTTTCAATAAATTTCTTAAAATTGGTATTATAAAAAATGACATTTCTGACCATTTCCCGATTTTCTTCTCAATAAATATTGTTCCTAAATTACTACCACAACAAAAATAAATTTTTACTAAACGTTTTTTTAATGAAACAAGTTTGAAATCATTTAATGAACAGTTATCCTTAATTAGATGGACAAATATCGACTTTAAAAGTGACGCAAACATAGTCTATGACACATTCTACAAAACCTTTTTTGATATCTACGATGCAAATTTTCCAAAAAAAGAAATATGTAAATCTAATAAAAGTTTAAAGTGACCGTGGATAAATAAGGACATAAGGATGTCTTCTAAAATAAAACAAAAACTGTATGTAAAATACTTAAAAATAAAAACAGATGAAAGCAAAATTTTATACAAAAAATACGCTAAACAATTCGAAAGTCAAAAAAAAGTTTTATTCAAAACGCACGTGGCAAATTTTAGCAGAAATTACAGGTAATCGCAAATTAAAATCGTGTTCTTTGCCTAAAAGTTTAAAAATTAATGGTAATAATGTTGATGACCAAAAAGAAATAGCTAGTGAGTTAAATAAATTTTTTGTATCTGTTGGCCCAAATTTATCTAAAAACATTCCAGACATGCTAAAGTCTATAATTGATTGTGTTTTTCCACTTAAAACAAATTTTAATGCTTTTGAAGTATCATTTTCAGAATTTGAAAGTGCCTTTAAAATGCTAAAATCTAATAAAGCAGTAGGTCCAGACGATATCAGTGGAAACATAGTCATTAGTTCATATAACAACATAAAAGATATTTTATTTAAGGTTTTTAAATGTTCAATAAATCAGGGAATTTTTCCTGAACAACTGAAAGTTGCTAAAGTTACTCCTATATTCAAAGGAGGTGAACTAAAAAATGTAAATAATTATCGTCCAATCTCAGTTCTTTCTGTTTTTTCTAAAATATTTGAAAGAATTTTATTTAACAAAATGTTTAATCATCTCTCTGTTAATAATATACTTTATAACAATGAGTATGGTTTTAAAAAGAATAACTCAACTGAACACGCAGTAATTCAACTCACTCAATGCATTACAAATTCCTTTGAAAAATCACAGTTTACTTTAGGCGTTTTTATAGACTTATCTAAAGCCTTTGATACCATCAATCACGTCATTCTCATAAAAAAACTGAAACAATATGGTATTACCGGTGAAGTCTTGACATTATTAAAAAACTACTTAAAAAATCGTAAACAATTTGTTTACATTCATGAATCTACCCCTTCAAATGTTTTAGAAATAGCCTGTGGAGTTACACAGGGTTCCATACTTGGACCACTATTATTTCTTATTTATATAAATGATCTGTATAGAGCCTCTAACTTAATGACAATCTTTTTCTATCCAACAAAAACATCAATCATTTGTTTCATGATATGAATATTAAACTGAAAAAAATTTCAGACTGGTTCAAATCAAATAAACTTTCGCTAGACATTGAAAAACCCAAATATATTCTCTTTCATCCAGTTTCAGCATATTCTACCATGCAAAATGCCTGTGCTTATTCTTGATAACATTCCTATAAAAAGAATTACGTACACAAATTTTTTAGGTATTACTATAGATGAAAATCTTTCGTGGAAGTACCATATCGATAACTTATGCCAAAAATATCCAAAAGTATTGGAATTTTTTATATATCAAGAAGTATTTTAATGAGACATACTTTAATTAAGTTATATTACTTTTAATACACTGTCATATTAGTTATGGCAATGTCGCGTGGGGGAGTACGCACAAAAATAAGTTAAAACCTCTCCATTGTCAACAGAAGCATGTAGCACGTCTTATAAATTTAAAAGATCGATTTACTCATGCAAAGCCTCTTTTATTTAACATGAACATTCCTAATATTTATGAGATTAATATTTTCAACGTTCTTTGTTTTATGTTTAAATGTAAAATTAATGTATGTCCAGTTTCTTTTAGTGATTTATATTCATGTAAAGAAAAAAACAAATATATACTCCGAAATAATAATTTTATGCGACAACCAAAATGTAAAACAAATATCGGCAAATCCTGCATTCCATTCCGTAGAGCATTTTTATGGAACAAAATAGTCTTAAAAAATTTTGATTTTACTCATGAATGGAGTTATCCAGTATTTAAAAAAAAAACTAAAAAAAATAATTTTTAAAATTGATGACATATTTTTTTATTTTTGAATGCTTGGTTTTGATGGCTTTATAAGATAGCTTTGTATTTTAGTTTTGAATATATTTGACCACTAACGATATTTATATTTTTGTCAAGTCAAGAGTTTTTATCTTGTAACTTTATTTTATTGTATTTAACGTTCTAGCGGTTCTCGATGACAAGACCTAGTAGCCTTCTGCGAGTCTCCGCGTTCTTTATTTTAAAAAAGATATATATATTTTAGTATTTATATAATATATTTTAACGAATTATTTTAACATGTAACACGAGTTTTATTCAGATTGTTATGAAAAGAACAAAAAAAAATATCGATTTTCTATAAACGTTAATGTGGATAATATTATCTTTATTTTTAATTGAGAGTTTGAAGCTCAGGTATTTTTTAACATTTAAATAAGCAACATGAAAACTCAAAACTTACTATGGAATGAGCAAGATAATCAAATTGCATTTTTAGATGTTCTTATCAATAAGCCTGTTTTACTTTCTATATCAGTTAATCACAAAAAAACATATACGGGTCTTTTACAAAAGTTTTCTAGTTTTGTAACTGTTGTAATAAAATTAGTCTGAGACGTTATTTAATTGACAGAACTATTGATAAAATCAACAAAAATGTTTTGGGTTCGATAAGACATAAAACTCTTGACACTGAAATTAAATTACTTGTTGATATAAAGTTAAATTCATCCGTTGTAAATGTATTGATAATCCTAATATATATAAGATATTATAAACTTCCATTTATAGGAATTTAACTCAAGCTTTACTTAATATAAAATTAATAAAGTAATTCAAAAAAAATTGTAAATATGTCATAATTAATTAAATTTTCACAACTAACAAATTACATAATAGTTTTTGTATAAAAGATTCACTTCCTAAGCTGCCCAAGTCCAATGTTCTTTGAAAATTTTCTTGTGGTGGCTGCAATGCTAGTTATATAAGAGAAACCTCCAGACACTTAGCAACAAGGACTTATAAACACTTTACAAGTGACAAACAATCTAATGCGTACAAGCATTTATTTTCATCAGTTAATTGTAAAACTCTAACTTAATATAATTGTTTTAAAACTTTAGATACTGCTTTTAACAAAATCAAATATTAAAGAGGCACTTGATATTAAATGAGAAAACCCATCTTTAAACAAACAAACTCCTCATTATAATATAAGTTAGTTGTTTTTAATGGAATAAAACAAGTTGCAAGAATATCAGACAGACGAAGTATGGCAACAGAAGATATTATTATGACTATAATCCGCAACGTGCCAAGGTTTAGTTGAGCGAAGCAACTCAACTTTCAAAAAAGTATCGATTGCATGGATGAGAGACTATAAAATAAATAAATGGATTTTTAGATTACGCATTGTTAAATGGAGACCGTTGCTCAGATTCCGTTTGAATTTAGCAGCTCAACAGACTTCAAAATATTCATCCGGATTCGCATGAACTTGCTAAGGTTTTGCGTATTTGTGAACTCGGCAACAACAGTGCTAAATTCATGAAATAATTAAAACTTTGCCAATTTCACGAAATAGGTAAGTTCGCAAATTTGGCGTAAAATTAGACGTTTTTAGACGTCCATATGACGAATCAAGACGTACCTTTTTGAACTACTCGAGCAGATCTAAACGGTTCATTCTATATCCAAGAATTTCCTGTGCCGACTCAGTGACGTTTATGTTTGTCGAAGGTAAAGTAATACTTATATGTGGACGACGGATATAGCCGTTGTTAAGTATGTTTTTTTTAAAGACTTGTATCTCACGCAAAACTGTATGATGTTTTGCAGTTTCTTCTCTAAGATATCTAAAAGTTATTAAACTTTAAGGCCTGTGTTTTGTGTAATTTTTTTTTCGCAATTCATTAATCTCTTATTCAAAGTAAAAATTCAACTGAAAAATGGCGCATGGAACACAAAAATCGGTTTTCAATTTTAGTCGTTCAAAAAAGACATTTACTGCAGAAGAAGCCCTTGTTTATTGATAGAAATTGACAACGAAAATTTTTCTGAGTCAGAAGTAGAGTTTTCTGTTTCAAGTGAATCAGAACATACAGAATCAGGCAGTGATTTAGAAATAAAACTTAATGAACTTTAGTTGTATGCAATTATTGAAAGTAATGAATTGTCTACAGAAGATATAGTTTAAACAAATAAACGAAAAAAATTGATAATTTAAACTAATCTTAGATTTATGATAAAATTTTTGGTTGCTGTGATGAGTTTACTACTACCTTAGGAAAACATCCTGATAAAATTTTCTTTGAACCACATCAACTGTTTGAATTCTTTGTTACAGATGATGTCTTTAATTATATAGTTGGCCAATAAATTTGTATGCTATTCGAACTCTAACAGAAAAGCGTTGAAGCGAACGTCAAGAATTAATCATCTAGAATTAACTCCAGTAACTCCAGTAGTGTATATATATTGGATTGATTCTATACCATGATATTATTCAGAAACCAAGGCATAAGTTATATCCTACAATAAATGTGACATTTGCTACACTAGTAGTACATAAAGTTATCGAGTCTTATAGAGTTAGACTTATTGATACATTTATTCCCTTCGTTGATAATTCTAAGTTAGCAGAAAATGCTCCAAAGTGCGCCAAAATAAAACCCATCACATCCATCTGTTTAAACTTTTCCGTAGAGTTTATGTACCTCAACGCAACGTTGCAATCGATGAATATTTACTCTTATGGAAAGGACGATTAGTTAGAAACAATATATCCCAAATAAACAAGCAGCTTTGGTTTCAAGTCTTGTATTCTAGCAAAATCTATAACAGACTAAAATTTGGAATTATTTATTGTAGACAGGAATGATAAAAAAAATCAAAAATAATAATTATAGCCACAAATGTTGTCATCACACTATTGGATAATCTTTTTAACAAAGTTTATTGAGTATTTATTGATAATTAGCACACTTCTGTTAAAGTTTGTCATTATCTTTTTGTGTTTAAAACTAATTGTGTTGCTTCAGAAGGAAAAGATTGGAAAGGTCTTCCAACTGGATTAATTTCAAAGAAGTTATAATGAGATGAGAGGTTAGTTCAATTTGAAGAAAGTACTGGTATTATGTGAACAAAATTAAAAGAAGAAGATGGCATTTAACTATTCAGCACATGCTTAAAAAATAGTTAATTATTAGGCACATGCATTAAACTCACAGAAGTAATTAGATCTGGTATTGTCAGTAACTTAAAAATGAAGCTTTCAGATTTGTGTAAAATTGCATCATTGATTATGATTTCGAAAACACGTGTATTCATTCCAAATAATATTAATATTCAAAGAGATATTTTGTACGATAAATTATTTAAAGAGACTGCTGACAATGATTCAAATACTTTAATTCTGCAGGCATTAAAATTGATTTGTGAATCTTTATAAGTTGTTCTGGAAAGAGAATCTGGTAATCAACTTCCTAGAGGTAAATATTGACATAATTCAGATAATATATGGAAGTCCGCAAAAATTGCCCATACAACAAACGAACCGTCAGAAAGTGACTTTACTGTATTGGACCTTTTAATTTTGAAATGAGTGAAAGATTGTCTGAAAAACATGAAGCTGAAAAAACATCTGAAAATAAAGCTTTTTAAAAAAGCTAAATCGCTAAATGAGTTGTTAAAATTAAGAAAACACATGTAGTTGACTACAATATAAGTAGATAATAAATATGTACTGTTAGGTGATTAAAATCAAAAATTATTAAGAGTAGAGTTGGATTTTTAAAGGTATGCGGTAGAAGCGAAACATGAACCTAAACATTTAAAAAAAAATGCTTGGTGGTAAGAGAATAGACTTTACAAACTATAAGTCATTCAGTAATTTGCAATCAATTATTAGAACAAGGAATTTTCCAGAGCCTATTGAGAGAAAGATTTCTCTTAGAAAAAGAAAATAACGAGATATTTTTATTATGAAACAGAAAGAAAAGTTATGTGAAAAATTGAAGGATGCAAGACTACCTAATTAGCTAATCAATGAAAACTAAATGTCTTGCCTATTATTCTATACTTTTAACGCATATATCTTTTCGTATAAAAATTCCTATGTAAAAATAGCCTATGTAAAAAAGTTTATCCTCATTAAAAATAATCAATAAACTATTGATTTTGCAATCGCCCCCTATTTATTCTCTATAACTAAATTTTTAATATAATAAAAGTATAAAAGTAAAAATAAAAAATAAAATTAACAATATAAAACCAAAAAATAGAAATAAAAATATAAAACTCATGAAATAATAATAAAATATATGACTAAAAATAAAACATAAAAATATATAAATGTTCATTTAGTCGCAATCAAATACCCTCATTTCATAATCCTGAAAGTTTATATGGCTCTAAAGTTTGTGGCATTGTAACTCAACAATGTAACATGTAATAAATAAACAATAAACTATTTTCTATGCAATCGCCCCGCTTAATTCTCTATAAAAATTTTGTTTTTTAACTATTTTTCTTTTTCTTTAATGCATATACAATATTTCTATTTCGTTATAAAATACTATGCTTAAAAAATTCTACCAAGTCGTTGAAATTCTCTCCATTTTCTTTCCTTCTTTTTACCTTGTTATCGATATTATTATAATAATATTTTTTATCTTAAATTATTATTAATGAAAATCACTATTATATATATATATATAGATAAATATATAGTAAATTATATATCTATATGTAGTAATATATATATATATATATATATATATATATATATATGTATATAGATTATACTTTTTTTCTATTACTGTATTTAATATTATTACTATTTATTACTATTATTATTATTAATTATTATTTATTATTATTACTTACTATAGCTACCATTATTATCATTATTATGGTATAATTTATACCGTCATAGTTCTTTACACGACCTCAGTTTATAACTGTTTGTAAATGTTCCGCACGATTGTATATATTTAGAGTTATTATTAAAGTGAAAACATATTGATTTGATTATTTAAGAAACTGGCGAAAATGTCACTCTAATGTCTTGCTCTGGCAGAATCATCTTTTAGTAGTGAAGAAGAGAAACTCGAAAGAAATAATGACAATTCAAAATTAAGGAATAGAAGAATTTCTTTATGATTATTTGTCTCAAAGTGATAATGACACTGTGTTTTTCTCAAAAGAGATTGAAAAAAACAATGTTTCACTGAATCATAAATTGGCAAAATGGGCAGTAGAGCTCTGCTGTTTACGTGAATGTGTAAACAAGCTGTTAGCTATACTGACAGCAGAAACCTTCTGCTATCTACAGAAACAGCTTTTAGTATAACAGTCTCAAGACCATAGTAATAGTATTGACCAACACATTTACTTTCGACAGTAATTGATTTTGGAGTCTGAAACAAAGTTCTTTTATCTTTCAGCAGTCAAATTTATCTTTTATCTTTTATCAGATGATGCCCTTCTCAGAAGGACATCGTCTGATAAAAGAGCTTTGCTTCAGACTCCAAAATCAGTTAGTGTCGAAAGGAAGTGGGGTGGTCAATGCTATTAATTTGCTCTTGAGGCTGGTATACTAAAAGCTGTTTCTGCATCAAACAAAGGTTCTTCAATTTTTATAAATGAAACTTATTAATGTAAATTTTGATGGTTTACCTTTATTAAGGTCTACGTCAAAAAACTTTGGGCCTATTTTATGTAGAATAATAAATTTTAACCCTTTTTTTGTGGGACTATATTATAAAAAATCTAAACTATTTAATACTGATGATTTAATTTTTGATTTTTTAAATGAACACAGACAAGTTTAGTTAGATGAGATATTTTTAAGATAAAAAAATATAATGTAGGTATTAGGGGATTTTTATATTAGGCGCCAGCAAGAGCATTTATTAAAGGTACAGCTAATCATAACGGATACAATGCTTGTGAAAGATGCAGAGTTTAAAAGGAGCTTTTAGTATACAACGAGGATAAGAAAAAAGGAAACAAAGTACCAAATTAGATAACGTTGATGAATTCCCAATGGCTGTAGGCATTATGTTATTCTTTATTTTTTAGTGAATTTTTATTTAAATTTATTAAGTTTGTAAAAATGTTCCACAAAAGTTGTTTTGTGAAACTATTTTAATTTAAAGAGTTTCAAAAAAAGTGCTATATTTACTTACTGATATAAGAAGTAAGCTACAAAGCCAAAACACAGTGATCAAGCCTGCTAATAGTGAATTTTTAAGCCAAATAAGGTTTATTTTTTCAGTAGCTGAATTTGATATAGCGGACAAGATATTAGATGATGAAAAAAACCGCAACCATCATGAGTGAGTTTTAATAAGTATTTTTCTAAATAGTTATATCATTTAGTTTCAGAACTTTTTTTTTAATTTTATCTCTACAGCTTTATGTAAAAACTTATAAAAACTTATAACCGTACATATTAGAACAATGACTTCTTGTTTGGTAGTATAATTTCATTGGTTTAAGGGTAATTAATATTTAATGTCCAGTGTTTTATTTTCATGAATATGATTGTAATATATTAGGAGCGAGGTTAGAAAATTTTTACAACCAGATACCATTCCTGGTGTTAACTTGTTATTCAGATCAAGACTGATTATTTTTTTCTTGTTATACTACCAGAAGATTACCAGACCAGGTTTACATGCCCCTCTTATGATAAAATTGAGAGTTTTACATCCAAGTTTTCTTTCTCCAAGGTAAGTCTTAAACTTTGCTAAAAAATAGACCTGTTTTAATATAGGATCAATTTATTGTTATGACCAGGACAATATTAAAACAAATAACATTTTTGTATTGTTTTAGAGCAGGACTAAAATTATTAATAAATTTTTGCAGAACAAAGTGATTTTAACTAAATGTCATTTTTATCAGTCATGTAAAAATATATAATTATTTGTATAAAGATAATTAAAATTTCCAACAATAATACTAACTTTGCATATTTTTTTATTTTTTTTAGTTGAATCAATATCCATCAATCGGTGTAATTATCTTTAAAGACAGAATTCAAAAAATAATGCTGAGGTTATGAAAATAATTTTTAATTATTGATGAATTTAAAGGAATAATTTATTATTTGATAATGAGTTTAATTTAAATATTTAAACAAAAAGTTAATATTAATTCTCTTATTTATTAAAATTTAGAACATTTTCCAACAATTTTATCGCCTCCACAAATATAAAGGATAAAGGTGGAAAAATATGCTTTAAGAGCACTAATTTATATGGTGTTGTGAAAGGTATACCTTTATAAGATATGTAAAACTTTTTCATTTTTATTTACAGCTTCTTCTATTAAATACGATAGAGCGACTGAAACTTTAATTGATGGCATTTTGTCTGACTTCTTAAAATACGCGCCATTTCGAAAATTGTGGCAGATAAGAAAAGAAGTTAGATTGATTGTTATATATATTTACATATATCTTAATAAAGAAATATTTTCTTGTTGTCTACTAATATTATATTTTCAGTGTTAATTCAACATTACCAAAAAATTTTGAAATTTTCAAAAAACAAATTTGAACCTCAAAACATGTTCGAGTTGCTTTTGACAATGGACAAATTGCAGGAGATCATCATGATTTTGGAAGATCATTTCTTCAAAAGTGTTTATCAAGGGGCGAAGAGAAAAAGAAATACCGGACAAAGTTTGGTAGTTTATCGAAGGAATCAAAAACTATTTGACAATTGGAGAGGAAAACCTGTTTTTCCTTTTTCAGACGAAAACAAATGGAAGGAGGTTTATTAGGTGGTGTGCAAAGAATACGATAGCTATAAAATGGATATGGATGCGATGAGCGAGGAAGAATTTCTAGAATGAATCCAGTGCTGTTATAAACTTCGGTATGAAATGACATGCGATGAATATTTTTTGTTTAATTTGGTTTATCAGTTAATTGCGAAATTAATTAAACCGAATACGAAATGGGACTGTCACATGGATCAGTTGATTGATTTTTTTATTTCAAAAGACGCCATCGATATTTTTGCGACAAGATTTAACAAGGCTTCCCTAGTTATTAAATTACTACGAGTGCACTATTTGGCGTTGATTCTTGAATGTTGGAAAAAATCACCGACTATGCGACAACATTTTGACAAAATCGATTTTTAGACACCAGGTCAAGATGAACGTTATAAAAATCAGACTTTCAATGATTGCCAATTTTATCGAGAAATGATGCAGGCTTTTTTGTCGTATTTAAAAAAGCAAAGCGAGTATTTTATAGGCGACAGTCATCGTGCTACATTGAGTTATCGAATAGAGGCTAACGTTTTATTGTTGTCATTATATGAGGACAAAAATAAGGATTTTGGGGGAAAAGTTAAAAATCATTATTTTTTAGGTCGTCTTGTTGTATAATGTATTTTATGAGTAAAAAAAGTATTAATTGATTTGCCTGTATTTTTTTTTAAAAAAAGTTTCTTTTATTTTTATAAAAATTTTGTTTCTTGAAAAAAAAATTTATAAATAACTTTTTTAAAAAAAAAGTAATTTTTTTTTCCAATTGTTTAAGAAAAAAATTTAAAAATTTTTTCTTTTATAGACAATTAAACAAATTATGAAAATATTTTTTTACAATTTTTTTTTAAAAAAAGATATATATTTTTTTATGAACAGGTTCATAAAAAATGTTTGATTTTGTGATGGACATCTATCGATTGTGGAGTGAAGCACGAATGGGAAGACTTTTGCATTCGCGAAATAATTATTGTGGATCGGCATCTAAATTGTATAAATTACCATTTTCAAATATGTAAAACAGAAGAACAAATGAAAAAACATTACCAACAATCAGCCCAATATGTTAAAAGAAATGTTAATAACTTAGACATTTTTGTGTTTAGTATATACCGTTGTGAAGAGTTAAAAGTTTGCTAAAAAGGCATTGCAAGGTCGACTATGTTATTTATCATAAGGGCGAAATGGAAAAAAAGTTAATAGAGTTTATTGGTTGTGATTCGTTCGACATCAATGAATTGCAAACTATACCTTCTGTGAATAGAGACGTAGAATATTTGTCTATAAACAAAAAGTTTGGTTGCGGACATCACGAAGGAAATCGAAAAATGCATTGTCCTAGCGCCGAGTGTTATTTTTTTATTAAAAAACTTATTGACAGAGGATAATTTAGTACTACAGATTTAAAATTAAGATTTAATCTTTTTGTAAAAGATTTTTCATTAGCGAATTAATTGTTTTTTTTTTTAAAAAAACAAATATTTTTTAGTTTTCTATTTTGGTTTTTTAATTGTTAATTAAATTTAAACAACTTATTTTTCGTTCTATTTTTAACATTTTCTTTAGAAAAATAAAAAAATGAAAAAATGTCAAATCTAACCGATTTCGAAAGAAGCATGCTTTTACTTTTTGAAAAATATGACGAAAAGTATGACGAAAAAATCAAAATAACAGGATTTTATTTGTTTCTTGATTTTTTTGAGTTTTTTTTATTTAAAAAATGTGTAATTTTAAAAAACAGACGAAACAGAAGATGATGATGTAATAAAAGAAGAACATGAAATAAAAGATGATAAGGAAGTTGACGAAACAGAGGATGATATCACTGAAGAATCAGAGTAGTCTGACAAAGACCAAGAAATTTTTCTAAAACTTATAGACAATGCGATGAAGACAATGTACAAAATTTAAAAAATATATTTTTCAGTTGTTAATAATTTTGTTTTTTTCTAAATTTTTAATAAAATAAATGTTTTTAATTTTTTGTTGCAAGCATTTTTTTTCATTTTTTTATTTTATATTAAAAAATGTTTAATTTTTAGAGCAAAGAAAAAAATGTTGAATTTAGAAGAAAAGAAAAAAAACGAAGATAAAGAAAATGTTAATAAAAAGAATGAAAATGTTAATAAAGTTTAAGAAGGAAATGAAAATGCTGAAAGAGATGTTAATAATAAAAGGAAAAAGATGAAAAAAAATGAAAATGATGAAAATGACTCTATTACAAACTATACAAGCATGTTTGTCGACCAAAATAGTCCGTTATATATATATACGGAAACGATATTATTGACGAAAAAGCTGAATTGGAAAGTGTAGATTCAGATTGGGAACCAGATTAAATTAAACATAAGTACAATTAAAAATGAAAAAATTAAACAATTTACAATAAATTATATAACAGTTGATAATTTTGAAGTATTTTTTTTCCATTCGCTTAGTTCGTTGCGCTGTTCAACAGGAATCGAGTGAAATTGAATAATGTTTTTTAATTTTTGATAGCTATTATAATAGTGTCTTTGTTGATCTTCGTCTAGGTACGTTTGCATGAGGTTTGATTTTAAAATGGCGGGCAAATTTTTCAAGTCGTCGTCTGTTAGAAACGACGTAGCCGGATCCTTTACCAACAGCAAGTTGTATTCTGATAAAAAAGCCGTCAACGTATTGTTTTTTTTAAGTCTTTTGTGTAACGTCTTTGTTTGCGCCTGAATAAGGTGTCGGTCTTTTTCGATAGATCGCACCTGTTGTCCTTTCTTTAACGTTTAAACGATCAAAAATTTTAAAATCTTTTTCAAATAACTTTTGGCTTGATTTGTCAGCGTAGAACCAAAACGAGGTTTTGACAAAATTACAAAAGTCCGACAAATTTGAAATGCATTCGTTTTTTGTTCTGTTATCTCCTGCATAAGTAAAATATTGATTAAGAATGGCATCTATGGTGTCAATTTCGATATCGCCAGAATGAAACCACTGTTGCTTGAGTAAATAAAGAAAATAGAGTATCCACGGTCCGCAAAGTGACGAGTCGTATTTTTGATAAGATAAATCATTAAAAACAATGTTCACGTTTTGAATGTCGTGTTTTTGCGATTAATAAAAACAAAACTTTGTGAACCATTCGTCTTGCGAGTCACGAAGTGGAAAATATTTTAAACGCCTAGTATAGAGATGATCGTTAAAGTTGAGTCATTTGACTTAACGCCGTCGATAGCGAGTTTGTTTCGAACGCCGATCGGGATTTGTTGAAAAAAACTTTCCTTACCGAAACTGTCAAAGCAAAACAAGCTGTTGTCGTTTAATTTGAGCATCATGCGCCAATGCGTTTCGTCTTTTTTAGACAAGTCGCTGTTGTAAATGAAAAAATCACCGACTTGAAATTTCTGTTTAAACACATTGTTGACTTGATCAAACGCAAAAACGCCTATAAAATTTTTGAAGTTATTTTTGCAATATTTTTCCAAACTAAGATCAGTGCTTATCTTTTTTCTGTCAGATTGTTAATCAGCAAGCTGTATACGCCATTGACAATTTTTTTATAAAACGAAACGGTGTTTTCAATTTTTATTTTGAATGACATAAGTCGTTTTGTAAAACCGTTTGAAACATCCCTTCAAGAGCTTAAAAAATTTTTTTTACAACAGGCATAGACAGTGTTATTACATCGGCAATGCCATCGACAGTATCTTCGTTTTTTTGTTCCGGTGACAAACCGTTTGACATGCTCAACATAGATGTTAAATTGTCTCCGTAAGTCGTGTTTAGAAATTGCAATCCTTTTTTTCATGTCTACGTGTTCCAATTTCAATTGCCCCTCATCGGTTTTGATTTCTGAATGCTCAAATTTGAGTACATATTTTGCGCACATGTTTTCTTTTGAAATGTTAAGGGTATTAATGTCATGACTAATATTATACCAAAATGTTTTCTTTTTAAGTTCCTTCGGATCAGCTTCAATCATTCGTTGTAATACTTACATCTCGTGAACGCTTTTTATTTTCAATTCGACATTGTCTATATTGAGTGTTTTCTATTGTTCTAAAATCATACAGAAGTTACAAGTTGTCTTTGACATTTCGTTTTCTTGCTCGTTGATCATTTTTTATTAAAACCTTAGAGCAGCTGTCCGTAGTTTAAAGAAAGATAAAAAATGGCTCAACAAATTATTCATTTGCAAACGCGATTTTTTAGGCTGACCAAGGCCGAATTTATGAATAAAGACGAACAAGAGCGTCTTTTTGGACTTTTGCATACAACATGGCGAAAAAATGTAACAGCAAGACTTTTAGCCCAAAATAACGCTCTTATCGATCAAGGACTTATCGGCAATTTTGTAGATTTGAACTTGGCCATTGCAGCCTATTGAAACGCTTTGGGTGCTGGCGCAGATGCTGGTTTAGTTGCTCCTCTGCCTGAACCTGTTAATGCTTGTTGTGCCTGATTACATTCAAATTATTCGCGACTATGCTCTTATAAGTTCTTCTTTGGCAGTGTGCGGACTCGCTGCATCAATGATGACAAACGCTTAAAAAATACAAGATATTTTCAAAAAAAATATTAAATTTTTTTTATTTAATAAATAAAAATAACACATATTAAAGTTTTTTTAATTTTTCCTACTTTAAAACACAATTTTTTTTACATGGCTTTTTTTATTACGCTTTGCACTGCTAAACCAGTTGTTTCTCCAACTGCACCGAGTGCAGCAGTTTTTCCAACAGCGCCGGCAACGGCTGCTGCAGCAGCGGTTTTAGCTCCAAAAGCGGCAATAATCGGTGCCAACAGCCACGAAAAAATCCACCGCGTTGTTTTTTCCATTTTTTGCGTCCGTTTCCAACTTGTTTTGGTACTCGTCGAATAACCATTGGGGGTAACATGACACGGTTTCCTCTTCGTCTGCGATTGCGTGCCATTTTTTTATAGCAAATTTTGGTATGCAACGAGTCGTTGAACGCCTTTTTTGCCAATGCTCGATTTAAGACCTGCGTTTATAACTCTTTTAGCAAAACGTTTGACGGCATCAAATTTGGCTCCTTTTCCTTGATGCTTTTTTGATTTTTTTTGTCTTTTTAACAAATCTGCCACGTCTATCGCGTCGTTTCATGGCAGACCATACGGGTAAAAAATATTTTTTAAATAAACAAACAATTAGAGCGTAAAAAAAATATATTGTAATTATTTTTTGCTAAGACGGTGACAGCTAAATAAATTAAAAGCGACTGTTCCATTTCTAAATAACGAACGAGTTAAGTGTTGCTTAGTGATTTAGGTAGTAAGCTTAGATTTTGATCAATCCCTTTTCCGGTCATCACAAATTGACTCTTGTGCAACATGTCAACGCGTATAACTGCGTTACTTATAGGTGTATTAAATTTAAGTGACACCGATGCTGTAGATGAACCCAAAACGTTAGGCGAGTCCATATCGACGACTCGGTTTTTATCTGCAGTAAGATCAAAAGCCATTACCTCGTTATAAGAAGTGTTCCAATAAGCATTTTCTGTTGCTGGGATTTCGCCTACATAATCTCCAGTAAAACGCACTATTTGAGTTCGTATATCATTTTCAGAATTTGAGCCATCATTAACAAATGACAAATACTCTCGATAAAGTTCCTTTCTTGTTTTAGGCTGCGACTAGTCGTTGGTAAAAGTACTACCTCCGCCTTGTAGAAAATTGACACGGACCTTGTTAAACGTGATAGATGTTATTAATTCTTGAGCCATATTTTTTGGAGCCCTACACCTAAAGTTGCTGTGTTCGAATTGATCCTTGCAAAATACAGACACGCATACTTGATGCGGAGTTAAGCTATCTTGTTTAAAAGTATTAAAAGGGATGAGCATGGTTTGCGTTCGAGGAGGCACATCGATTGTCCGCACCTCCCAATAGTTTTTATGCATTGCTACATTGCGGTGTTGGGAAATGCGTCAATAAAATTATTTCTTTCGAATGCATACGTGTCGGTAACTTTGACTTCGTTTGCAGTGATGGTTGGGTTATTAACTCGAAAAACCATTGCCTTCATTGCTGTAATGTCAGCTGCAATGGTAACAGGCATATTTTCAAATAATAGAGCACTGTTTCCTTCAAGTTCTAAAATGATTACCAGTTTTAAATTTCCAAAATATTCTTCTAAATCAAAGAGATCATCTAAATGGTAGAGAGGAAGGTTAAATTGATATCCCGCTGCTGAGCATGCAGGAATGACAAATTGCGTATTACTTAATGCTTGATAATTGGTCGGTCCAAGAGTTGCATCAGCAATGATAGGCGTGCTTGGATCAATTATGGGCGCTAAAGTTGCTGCTCGAGTAACGCTTAAACCAGGGTTTGGTGTATCACCTGCGCTATCAACGCGATAGTTTGCAGTTTGAGGCAAGTAGACATTATTGAGATAAGCAGTCGGATATTTAAAGCGTTGAATGTAACCTCGTTGTTCATTTTTTTCGTTTGTGTTTAAACTGTTATTCGCTGTCGTTTGATTATTCCATTCACAATATTTGGATACACTTTTTTGCCTTCCCAGTGGACACACGACGTTATTTCAACGTTGATTTACGGTTGAATTTTAGTCGCGACGTCATATAACCAAAAATCAACATTTTATCAACGTTGAAAATTCGTTGAAAACGATCAACTTAACGCGACGTTGAATCAACGTTAATTCAACGTCTATATTATGAGCAAGGGTGTACGACTCCGCAAAATATCCATTAAATTTGCGTTATCGGTGACGCAAAGGCTTCTGGGATGTGTAGTACAGCCAGATTGTAAACAAAAGCCACAGAATACCTATAATTGTTTAACTTAAATTGTGTGATTGGTTGATAAAGTCATTTTTAATTAATTTTTCTTTGGTTTTACTTTTTAATTAACTAAATATATTAAAGATTACCTAATCGTGTCTGCTGGATTTTGTGCAGCTGTTAATTGTCAGCATAAACGAGGGAAAAACGTCGATAAAAATGTGTCATTTTTTCGATTTCCAAAAGACAAAAATAGGTTGATTCTAACGACTTTTTAAAGTTTCTTTTGTTAGTTAAGAGATTTTCAGGGAGTATTATAAAAAATGCATGATTTATACCGTTAACTGTTTCTGGTATGCACGTTTCAATCCTTAACTATCCTCTGCAGTATGCTAGAAGGTTTATAACATAACTGTATGGTAGACAACTTTTGAGCCATTTTTGGCCCAAAATTGTACAACTGTTGTATGGATTGTTAACTGAGCTCTGCAAGTGCAAAACAACTCAGACGTTCCTTCTAGTATTGAAATTAATTGATATATATATTATATATATATATATATATATATATATATATATATATATATATATATATATATATATATATATATATATATATATATATGTATATATATATATATATATATATATATATACATGTATATGTGTATATATATATATGTATATATATGTATATATATATATATATATATATATATATATATATATATATATATATATATATATATATATATATATATATATATATATATATATATGTATGTATGTATGTTATGTATGTTATGTATGTATGTATAATTCTTTTAATTTCAGATGTAAAAAGTGGGTTATCAATTGCCGCCGTCAAGATCTTGACAACAAAACTTCAGTAGAACTGAATAAATCATATGCTCTGTGCAGTGAACATTTTGAGCCAACCCAGTATTACACAACAAATATTGGAGGCAAATGGACTATTTTATCAGCAATCCTAACCATCTTCAATGTACCAAATCCTCCTAAAAAAATCTCTTTCAAAAGAAAAGCACCTATAGAACGATTTCTAGTTCAGCCAAGAAAAAAAAGTAAAAAAACCACAAGTAATCAGTCTGAAGAGTTAACAATTTTTCATAGTGCAGACACTGCACATTCAGAAGAATCTGATGATAAGGAAAAAACTACAAAAAAATTGAGAAAGCTTCAAAAAGCCTTACACTTAAACCGTGTGAAAATTTATCGGTTAAAAAAAAAAAATTGTTTTTAAAAGCGCATGATAAAAAATGCAATGGATCAATTGAGCATATTAGTGAACTTGCAAAGAGATACCTGTCCAAAGATCAAGTTAAATTTTTTGAGAGTCAACTCAGAATGAACAAACGAACCAAACAAGGAAAGAGATGGACAATTTATGATAAACTGCTTTCGCTACGGATTATGTATCATAGTCCACAGGCATTTCGCTGCTTAAGAGAATTTTTTACTTTGCCAAGTAAGACAACACTTCTTGTTTTCTTGTCAAAAGCATTTGGAAAATTACAGCCTGGATTTTCTGCAAAAGTTTTTGCATTACTCAAAATGCGAGTTGATTATATGAATGTCCGTGATCGCAATTGTTGTCTTATATTTGATGAGATGTCAATCAAGCAACATATAGATTATGAAAGGGATCTTGATCATATTATAGGCATTCAAGAAGATGGAAAGCCATTAAATCAAGCTTTAGTTTTAATGATTCGCGGTATTGCCACAAAGTGGAAGCAGCCTGTTGCATATTTTTATAGCAACAGTTGTGTTCGTTCAGAAAAACTATCAAAAATAATATTGGAAGCCATCGATAAACTGCACTCAACTGGATTAATTGTACGAGCTTTAGTGTGTGACCAACATACAACCAATATTTCAACTTTAAAGTTACTAGGATTCAGTAAAACAACTCCATATATATCTCATCCTACAGCTCAAGCAAAAGTGTACATAATCTTTGACCCTCCACACTTGATAAAAAATCTACGAAATAATTTGATTCGGCATGATATAACTACAAATGGAAAAACTGCGTCATGGAAATACTTACACTCTTTGTATAATATAGACAAGCAAAACCCAGTTCGACTTGCACCAAAGTTGACAGAAAGCCACCTGGAACCTGGACCATTATTATCTATGCGAGTAAAATTGGCAACACAAGTTTTCAGCCATCAAGTTTCAGCAGCTATGTCCTTGTATATAATTGCAAATCTTTTACCATCAGATGCTTTGGCAACATGTGAGTTCTTTAAAAAAATTGACGCTCTTTTTAATATGATAAATTCTAGAAAGTTATTTGCCGACAAACCAGCTAGATGTGCATTAACTGAAGGAGAGACTATAAAAAACTTGGAAGAAATCAAAACTTGGATTTCAACATGGTATTTTGAAAAAGCTAGGAGCCAGACTGGTATTTCCAGCCATTGGGGACTAATAACAACAATAAACAAAATTATATTATTATCCAGAGAGTTTCTTGCAGAAGGTTTTCCATTTATTTGCACATCTCGTTTTAATCAAGTCTGCATTGAAAATTTTTTCTCAATAATACGAAGTAAAGGCGATTGGAATGACAGACCAACGTCAAAACAGTTTAAATCTGCATACCAAAATGCTTTGGTTCTTTTATCTACTGAGCAAACTAAGTCAAACACAAATTGTGTTTCAGAATCAGATTTCACAGTAGCAATAACTTTAGAAACATGTGTTAATCTAATTAATGAAAAAAGTAATATAGTGAATAATTCACTATTCAATGAAACAAAATTAGCACACAAATGTAATGTAAATCCTCCAATGCAAATTCAGGGTTCAGTTTTACAAATTTATTCTGAAACTGTAGAACCGATTCTGTGTTATCTTGCTGGTTTGCTAATCCAAAAAGTTTCTTTATGTCAATTATGCAGAAATATTTTGTCTCAGCCACCTTCTGAAATCTCTGGTAATCCTTATGAAGAGTTTATCAGTATCAAGAATTGTAATGGAAGAATTAATTATTTACAACCAAATTCTTTCTTGTATAAAGCTGTACAAACTATGGAAGCCATTTTTCTTATGCACATTAAGAAAGTATTTGCATACAAATACCTAGCAGGAACTATTATTGAAGCAATTAAGAACTTTCATTTATAAACTTCATCCTGAACATGAATTGCATTTGGAAAAAAAATGATCCACAATTTTGTTGATATGCGGATTTATTATTATGTCAAGTTTTACAATCACAACATAGCTCCACGTAGAAAAAAAATGTCCTAAGAAAATGGCTCGTGTTATTCATAAGTAGATTATATACTTAGTTGAAAGAAACTTAATTGAAATTATTTGTTACTATCATACAGTTATGTTGCAAACCTACTTGTATACTGTAGAGGGCAGTTAAGAATTGAAATGTGCATATCAGAAACAGTAATGCATAATTCAATAAAACTTATGACATTTGTGTATTTCTTTTTAAAATAAATAGAAAAAACATAATTATTACTTACTTTTACCAACGTTAAATATAATGCCACTTTTTTTATTCAAATAAATAACAAACGTAATAGTATAAAAAACTATTAATATACTACTATGCTTATATTATTTATTATATTTCAGCTCCATCAGCGCTGTTGAAACAAAGCATTTGCTTTTAAAGTAAATTAAACCTGAAGTTGTCTTTGTAAAAGTATATTTGTTTATAAATCTGGCTGTACTAGGCATCCCATAATTCCCGTTGACCGAATTACACTAAAATCCGCGAGTCGTACACCCTTGATTATGAGTTTCACCGTTCGTTTTGCATTTTGAGAACTCAAATACGCATGCGTGACTTTACGAGTCATTGATTAGGCCATCTATTGCCAATTCATAAGGTTTTGAGTTTGTCAAATTAACGATACCACATTGCTTAATTTGCGATGCATTAGTGATAAATATTAAATAGATCTTTTTTTTTATTTCATCAGCGTTTGTATTGCATGAAGAATTTGCTTGAATTTATTTTAGAGTTTGTTTAAGTAAGTAGTTTTTTAGAGTTTGATTAAACTGTTTTACTATGTATGTTAGTTATTTGACTATAGTAATTTTATATTATATAAATATAAAATATATATTATCAATGTTGATATGTATATTTTAAATTTATATAATATATGGGTGATTCTTCACCAATTAGTAAACTTGGCATCGATGTTCATTTTTACCCCGTTGTTCATAGTCACCCCTTTTCACGGTATATATTATATATGTATATTTATTTATATATTTATATATACATTTAATATATGATATATTTATATATATATGATATTATAATATATAACATATGATAATATACATAAAGTATATGATATGTTAATAATATATCATATAGACTATAATAATCATAATACTATATTAAAGTATTTTTATTATTGTTATTATTATTTTTATATTTTTTTTAAATTTGGGAAGAGCGGAAGAAAAAAAGTGATTCTTACACCAACACATACGTCACTTTTTATTTTTTTTGACTTTCGTCCAACATTTGCGAGTTGTCTGAAAGTTAAAACCATTAATTTAATTACAAGTTATTAAAAAAGCCGCAAAA
The DNA here is from genome assembly GCF_038396675.1 of Hydra vulgaris. Taxonomy (NCBI): domain Eukaryota; kingdom Metazoa; phylum Cnidaria; class Hydrozoa; order Anthoathecata; family Hydridae; genus Hydra; species Hydra vulgaris. The sequence continues at coordinate 62,930,092 of NC_088922.1, read as the reverse complement.
ATGCAAATTTAATTGCCCAGAATGTCTTATAAAACATTCTGAATGTTTCTAACACTATAAACAATGTTTTTATTTTCATTTTTTCTTATTAAAATGTTTTTATTTTTGTTTTTTTTAATAAAATGTTTTTATTTTTATTTTTTTTACTGTATATCATGCACTGAGTGCTGCTACATCGACTATCTTATAGCCTGACTTGCTAGGGAGTGCTGCTACATCGACTGACAAGTAGCCTGACTCGCAAGGGAGTGCTGCTACATCTACTACCTTTTAGCCTGACTCGCAAGGGAGTGCTGCTACATCGACTGAGGGTTTGGTTGGGGCAGGCAGTCTATCAATTATTAAAAAAAAAATCCAGTCTTGCATTTTAACTTTTACTTTTTGTCAACAAAATACGGAAGAAAACTTTCAGACAACATATAAGTGTATATATACATACTATAAAAGTGCCTTCTGTTGTTTAGGGGAATGGCTACCCGGTTAAAGCAATGGAGACGGAATAATGTTTTGGTTAAGGAGCTTCTTAGTAGTGACATTGATATTGATTGCTCAGCTTCATTAAATGAAGATGTCTGTAGCAGCAGTAATTGTGAGGCTACTGCAATAGTAGATTCTGAATATAATTCAGACTCTATCTTACAGGATGAAATTTAAAACTAAAAAATAAAAAGCAACTCAGATGAAAGAAAATCAGGAGGGAAAATAAGGGGGAGGGGGGATATTCCGGACTTTTTCCGCAAACAATTTTTCGGATTTTTTTTAAAATTTGACCTGGATGATCTATTATATATATGTATAATTTTTATTGAAGTTGACCTATTTCTACAAAAAAAAAAGTCATTGAATTTTTGAAATTTTAAAACCATTCGGAATTCCGCGGTATACGCGGTGCCATTGGGCTACCTAACCTGATATTGAATCAAAGTTTAATGTATTTATAAAAATAATAACTTTTTGTTGTAGGTTGATGACCAATGGTTTACAATCAAAGTTCAACATGGCTGGCGGCAAGGGTAAAGAGAAATTTAAAGGCACAAACATTTGTTAGGTTGTTGTTGGTAAGTCATGAGTAATGTTATCTGTTATTGAAAAACACAATTTGATGCTTTGGTGCTACTTTAAATCAAGTTCTTGCTGTACTTGTTGCAAATTACTCAGGCAATACCTTTTTTTATAGAGAGCGTCATGCTTAGTAAAACGACTGCTACGCTTGCTGAAGTCAGAGCAGATATCATGAGTTTGTTGAGATATGCACCCGACAGATCCAATGGTGGCGGTCGGTGCGTAAATGACGATTCGAATATGTAAATATAAAATGCATATATAAAATGGTAACATTCTATTTATTTCTTATATAAACTCCCTTGAAATAATTTTTTGAACATGAAATACACTACTTTTAGCGCAAAATATTGCTTTTTTATTGTCTTATTTTATCGCAATCCAAGTCGAGACAATTTAACATGTTAACGATGACAAATTTAACATGGCTGCAGCCTATTGGATATAAGTTATATCCAATAGGCTGTATAGTTTTTATCAAATGATCAAAATTTAACGTTGAAATTAGGTTGTTTGAACGTTGTTCTAACGTCTTATCGACAATATATCAACCATATATGGTTGATATATTGTCGATAAGACGTTAAAACAACGTAATTTTAACGTTAAACTTTTAATTTTCATTTTATCGAAGTTGAAATATGGATGATATGTAGTTGATAAGACGTTAGAACAAAGTTGAAACAACGTTTTCATCGACGTTGTTTTAACGTCGTGGTTTTCAATTTCGGATTTTGTTTCCAATTCCACCAAATTTCAACATTGTTTCAACATTGCATTTTGTCGGTTTGCGACGTTGTCTCAACGTTATTTCAACATCATTGTGCCCACTGGGTTTGATAAGATTTAAGCAAAAATTGGCTCTCAGAGCGACTTTTCTTATAAATGCAGCGTCGGCAGCAGTAAAAGGGGTGAGTACATTGTTCGCAAACGATTTGTAAAGATTTAAAGTAAAATTGAGCATCATGGTGCGATAAACGAGGTTTTCACCTGGTTGAATTGTAAATTGAATTTTTTCTTTCATATCAGTATTGGTGTCGGGGTAATATTCAACGTCAAAATCGGTTAAACTTCTCCTTGTTGCACAGGCATATCAAAACCTTTCCATCGGTCTTGATAGTTTTCTTTTTCTTCTTGTCAATTGCGCAGTGAGCGGAGGCTTGTTTCATCCATCTTTTTTTTTTTTTTAAAAAAATGTTTCTTGCGTAAACAAAAAAAAACAAAAGTAATATTTTTTTTTATTTCTTCTTTTTGAATGCAAGCGACATAAAAAAGTGAACTGAAGATGTACTTCTCTGTTTAAAATTTGTACCCGCGAAATTTATAACAAAATAACGAGTCTGTATGCATTTAAGAATATATATTATTTTTAAAAAAAACCTTATTTACAAAAAATCAATCCTCTTCCTGTTAAATTTTTTTTTAACTTCTTTCAACGCTTTTTTGTAACCCTTAGTCATATACTTGTGCTTTCTTTTATTCTTGTTTACTGGCGGTGTTTTTTTTACAAACAACGACTCTCTCTTGTGACAGTCTTTGCAATATCCTTGTTTAATGTCCACGGCACTAACTGCATTTTGGCACATTGCACAAAGATAACGAGTTTTTTCGACTTGATAATGAATGGAAGATTTTTTAAAGGGTTCCCTCATCATAGGTTTTTCAAACATTGGCTTTTTAACAACAGGCACCTCTGTAATTTTTTCAACTGGAAACTCGACTTGTTTTGGTGTTTTTTGTTGTGAGAGGTCATCTTTGAATTTTAAGAATTGTTGCTGTTGTTCGTGTGTTTCTCTTTCTAGCTGCTGTTATAGGAGTTCGAGTTATTCGTTGAAATTAATGAATACATTTTTCAGTTTTTAATTTTCCTCTTCTAAAATATATTTGCTCCGATCAAATACTCGTCCGAGCGGATTTAAAGAGTGTCTTAAACCCTTTGTAACAAAGTATCTGTTTCTTGGACTGTTGAACATTTATTTCACTGGCTTTTTTTGTTACTAGCTCATTGCGTTTATCATAATAAGATTTTAATTCAACGGTTGAATATAAAACGTAAAATTAGGGTTAATGAATGTTGTCGTTTCATCGAATTGAAGAGGCACAAGATCCAAATTGACAAAGGTTATTTTTAAATTTTTAAAATCGTCAGCATCGTTAATGACAAATGTTTGGTAAAATCCTTCAAATTGTGGTCTAATTGTGTTTTCAAAATAAATTTGAACAATGCTATCGTCAATGACGAGATACGGCGCCATGTCAAATGACATGATGACATTGTCTAAAACCGTGTTATTGACAAAAGTAGGAGTTTGCATTATGCTGTCCATAATAATCTAAACGTTTTTGTCGGTAGGTTTAAAATTTAATACGCGATTTAATATGTTTAATATGTTTGCTAGCGTACAGTTAAACTTTCTTTTTCCGTAAAGAAAAGTTTTCAGGTCGCGTACGTTGGCTGCAGACATTTTAAAAGAGTAGGGATTTTTTTCTACTCCAACGAGCGATCTATCGCGCTCTAGAAGCACGGTTATTCTTTTGTCGATTTTCTGCATTGGTTGCAATTTTTCGTTGAACAAAAGCGGTCGATTTACGCTCACTTAAGGTCGTTACTGAATATGGGAACGGATTCGTCCTCATAAAATAAAACTTCTAAATATTGACCATTGTCAGCTGTCGGGTCGCTTTTTAAAATGTCAACATTTTTCATTAATATAAATACATTTTCAGTTACAGTAGAAGAAATCTTAGTTTTTATTGTAGCCGGAGGCACGAGAAACCTCCTTGCTGTTTTTACACTGGGTTCGTTGTTAAAAATGTTTGTAAATGACGGCAAAATCCAAAACGATTCGTTGACATTTGTGATATTAGCGTAATCATATGGCACATCTAATACTTTAAGCCATACGATTTAAAGATTTGTAAAGGAGAGCTTTCTCCTAAGGCGTAGGGAAAAAATTGAGGAGTCTGCCATTGATATTCTTTCCACACCAATTCGTTGCTAGCTAAGTAAGCATAGGCATGTCATTAAACTGAACATTTTGAAAAGTAAACCCGTAGGTGGTATAATGGTCGTTATCGAAATCGCAAGGAAAAAAAGTTGTTGTTGCAGAAAGAGAAGATGATGAGGAGGAAATTGAGGAATGTTAGCAATGACTGGTAAATTAGTTGGCACAATTTTATTGTTGAGCATATATTCTCCTACCATGTTTCCTAGTAGAAATTTAAGTATGTCTGGAGAATTTTTGTCAAACGTAAAAGGGGTGGTATCGAGTCAACACACGTGCGATAAATTGTTTCAACGATAGGAACAGAATCAGAATCGTATCATGGTGTCATGCTTTGAGTCTTGTCAATGTATTGAATGGATTTTTTTTGCACGAGCGGGTCACTCATTACATGTTTAATGCATTGAGCGAAACTCCAAGGCAAAAATTGTTTATAAAAAAAAGCTTGCATTTCTTTTTCAGCTGGAGCTATCGGTCCGGTAGCCTTTATCATGTTTGCCAGATACAAATCCATTTTAATTTTATTCACATAATAGATCGAGTCTTATTCGTATTCACTAAGCGTAATGCGGTAAATGTCGTATTCACTAAGCGTAATGCGGTAAACGATTCGTCTGTTGCTTGTTTTGGTCATGTTATAGTGAGGACGGAAAGGATCGATCATATCTAATACTTCTGCATCTGTAGTGTTCTTGTAATGTTCAACAAACACTAAAAACGGCAAAGCTTTAACTTCTGCCAGAGGTTTATTTTGCCATGCGTGCACCAAAGGATTGGGTGGATCGGGACCGAAAAATTGATAAAATTTTCGCGCCCAATTAAATAAGGTTTCATATGGAGTAGGTCCTTGTATGTCGCGATTAATATTTGACCACAGTCCAAAATCAAATACAACTGGTTCATCAGGACCGCGATCAGTGGAATTTGAATAAACCATGAGATCAGGCAATGCAAGTTGTCGCTTAGAGCTGATTTGCATTGGAAACCATGGGTTAGTTTTATCCCATCCGCTTGTGTCTTCTTAACTGAATTTTGTTCGCCCGTACCATAAATAAAAATCAGGAGCAGCAGCTTTTTTTTTTTTTTAATTTTTATTTTAGGTGCCCCAAGAAGTCCTAACGGTCTTTCACAGAGCACCGCGGAAGTGCATTTAACCAGGAAGTTCACGCCTCCTTCCTTACCGTGACGCGAAAATTTGTCCAGAGTTCGTTTCGAACCTGGATCTCCTGCTTATAAAGCAAGCGCTCTAACCACTGCGCCACGGCCGCACAATAGCTTGCGACCATGTGTATTGTAATGTCGCATTACCGTTGACGTCTTTAACAAAATCAATGCCGAATAGATCATTTCCGTGCGCAGTTTGATAGTTACCTAAAAGTTTTGAAGGCAGCAAAAGCACGTTATTTTGAAATCGCTTATTCATGTAGAAAGGGTTCACGTCAAAATATAAGTCGCTGCGTTTTATAACTTGATTTGTTGAATTGGGTTTGCGATGAGTCAGCGGCACCTTGAACCATTTGGTGAACACGTCTGCGCTGGGTTGAAGTATTTGTAAGGCATAAAGAAGCGTGCGTGTCGAAGAAACACCGTTTACATTCTGAGAAAACAAATCCGTGGCTAAATTTAGCGATTCAGTGTAGGCGCCGGCTTCCTTTTCAAAATTCATATAATATTGAATGCTTCTTAAATAAAAACCATATTTTATTAGAGTATTGAGGATAGAGTCCATGCCTCCTTTTTCAAATATAGGCACGAATTCTGTGCTTATCATGCGTCGCAAGTAGTCGTTTACTAATCTTAACGCGAACTGATCCTCTGTTAAAACTATAATGTTTGCAGGTAATTCCATTTCCTTAATGTGTGTAATCGTTATTGAGTATAACTTTTACAATGCTATAAATGTTCTCCAAATCCCACTTTGAAACAACATTAGTTGTCGCTTTCGCAAATTTGAGTCGCGGATCTGTATTGAAATTTCTTTTGTACACTTTCATGCCGACCAGTAACGGTTTTAAAATAGGTAATTTTTTTTCAGCGTCTCCTCTTCTATGCGGTATAAATTTTGGCTTTTAAAGGTCAAACGAGCTTTCTTTTGATCTTGAAAACTATCGAGCATGCGCAAAGCTTCGCCTTGACTCGTATCCAAATTAAGTTGTTCGGGCGCGATGCCGGAAACTGCGCGTTTTGATTTGTTCAGCTTATCTTCTACTAACGGTAAAAAATTAGTCCAATCCGTTTTGTCTGTCAATTTTTTAGCCAAACGTAATTTTTAATACATATCTTTGAGGCGTCGAATAGCGCTTTCAGCAAGATAAGCTTTTTGAAGATTTATTGAAGAAATATGCGTAATTTTATTTTCAATACACCACGCTTCAAAATGTTTGTTAAAAAATTCACCGCCTCTGTCGGTTTGCAAAGAGACTTGATCATGTGCTCGAATAAGCTTTTAAGCGCAACAAGTATTTCTTTGGCTGTTTTGCCGATGCTGACTTTAAAACGAATAAGTCCACTGACACCGTCAACGAGAACAAAGCAATAATTACGTCAATATACTTTTTTATCCGTGTTAAAAACAGACATATCGGCCAAATCGCAATGAAAATATTGTCCTGGCAAATGATAACTTTTTTTATGCGTGCGATAACTGTACGGTTTTTGTGGCTCTTCTATCTTGCTCAACACGTTCGTCACTTTAAACAACAACGACGATTCGCTCCACCTCTTTATTAATTTATTATAGGGATCGTTTTCTTCTCGAAATTTTCTAATATTGTCGAAGAGATTTTGATCTTGACCGCTTTTGCTGCCATTTCGTAAAGCTAACAAGTTTTTTTTTACTTTTGCAATCGAGTTGAGACCAAAAAGCAAACTTTGAAAAGCCGAAGCCACAAGATCATCAATCTTATCCATCTTTTAAACTGGAAGCTGCTGATTTTGAAGCAATTTGTGACTTTAAATCCTCAATTTGCTTTTGTGTATCCGGCGTATATGTTTCCTCTTCAACATTTATAGGTCTACTTTTACCTTTCGGATCGCTATACTCTTTATTTTTGAGTGGAGTGGACGTAGAAAAATTCTGACTTTTGTCCATGTTGAAACTGCTTTCGGGTTTTTCAAAAAACTCAAGCCGCTGACGAACCGTTTGAGCTGCTTTTTGAATTTCTTTTGCGTCGCTTCTAAGTTGCATTGTGTGAATCTTTTTAGTGATGACGTTAGGCGGCGTGTTTTGATCAAATTTTATAAAGGAGACGTATTTAAAACCAAATTCTTTGACCATCTTTGGTTTACCATCGCTAGCGAGCATTGAATATTCACTGACAAGAAAAGGTAACGAACTGGCATTATTATTGTAAAGCGTGCTCATAACCATGATCGTATCAATTTTGGCTTGAACAGAAACGTTGCTACTCGTGTTGAACATGTTAGGCAAGTTGTCAATAACGTTAGCAATAAATTCCTTTTGCTTGTCCATTATGTTCATGATAGCAGCGTGAACGCCAGAACTAAAGACTTGTCTCCGCAACGTGATGAAAAAACCGATACGATAATATATAGAAAAACATAAGACCCGAGTCTATATCGTCGGCTTTATAAAATTTTTTTGTCAAGTAATTCAATTTTTGTAGACACTCAGGTACGATAAATTTTTGAGATTCTCTCACAATGTCCATCATGTCGTCGATAACCTGTTGCCCAAACGTACGATAGTATTCTAGAAGATCCATGATCCATCTATTGACAACATCTTCAAGACTGCCAATGAGCTGTTCAATGAGTTTATTGTAAAAAGAAGTATCATTGAGAAGACTCGCTGTAGCAAAACTGGTATTCAAAGAAACCCATTTAAAATCTTTTCGTTGTGTTTCGTCCAACGAAGCGTTGTCCCATTTCTTAGTGTCACGAAATAGAACTTGTTCTTTTGTGGCAGCTTTTAAAAGTTTTGAAAAAGGCAAGTACACTAAATCCTACTTATCGTATAGTACATACTTGGGTTCTTCGCTGACGTGCGTGTTGATCAGCGAAGAGATGTTATTGGCTTTCTGATGTACGAGACGTTCGTCAGAAAGAGGAAGTAGTTGTTTATTAGTCATATTGGATATGATCTTCTTTAAAGCTTTATTTGTATCAAAGACTTTATTTTTATACGTTAAAAAAAAAGAGAACATTGTTTGCCACAACATTGCTGTCCGTTTTCAAAAAAGCAAACAAAAGTTTATAGGCATTCTCTTGAAGACTTCCGCTGTGTCCTTTCAACGCTTTTCCGATCCAACCTTTGATAAGATTTTCGTCTGCAAGCCTCGCGTTATTTAGCAGTTGTGCTTTTTCAATTTCGTTTACGTCACGGTAGAGATCATAAAACTAGTGAGTTTCTAACGGTACAAGGACATGACGCGCAGGCTTGGTTGGAGGTTTGTAAAAGTCGTTTAACGCTTCGCTTCGTTGCGTTTGCAAATCTTTTGCTTGGCTTTGTGATCAATTAAACTTAACCGATTGTCGCGTGCTATTCCTTGCATTAAATTCATCAATTTTATTTTTCTTTAGCAAATCAACAAAAACAGGAATGTCATGATTAACACTTTGGAACGCATTCCATACGTTTGAATTTGTTATTACATTAGGCGCGTCAACAGCGAGCAAAGTCATGTATGGGTATTGTTCTTCCAATGCGCGATTAAATTCAAGTTGCTGTTCGGCTGCCATTTCGTACTGCCCTTGATCGCTCCATTGATTTTCGGCATATTGTCCAAAGTGAGGCAGCGTTAATAGTTCCGATTCAATAGCGTAATTTTTATTTGCGCTAGGCGTCATTTTAATAACTTCATCACTTTTTTCTATTTTTGCTGCTTCCTTCAAATAATCCAATTTACTCAACTCATTTCGGTTAGCTTTTAGTTTTTTTAAAATACCATTATAAAGTTCGTCAACAGTAGGCGGATTAAAAACTCGTTTCATTTTTTTTTCCAAAATAAAAATAAAAAAACTAAATATTTAGAATTTCTTGTTTATTCCATAAGTATAATAAAAGTACGAGCGCGCGTGACATATAATAATGTCAGATGGAGTGCTGCTTTTAAAAGCATAAATTTTAGAAAAGTACATGTTGACCATGTTGATAAATTTGCGAAAGTCCTGCGAATTGAAATAACGTAAAAGTGTATCTTTGTGAACGCTAACGTAGTCTATTATTAAATTATTTCTTTCTTGTTTTTTAAAAGTTTTTCTTTTTAGCTTGCCTGATTCGTCCTCTGTCGAGTACGGAATTAACATTTCTCCTAGAAACAACTTGATGCACGGATCAACATAGTCCTGGAACGCTTTGATAATATCGTTTCGCTCGTCGTTTGTAAAAAAATCACCGGACAGCATGAACGTCGGATTAAGTTTCTGTACAAAGTGACCCTGTATACGATGATATCGTTTTCAGTTAAGATTTTTCTTTTTTTTAAATCAGGAACAAAAATATTACTTCGCACTGCCAAACTAATACTTCGCATGGCTTTTTTCTTGTCTATTTTGCATTGAAGTTCCGTTTCTTTATACTGGTAGGTGATGAAGCGATCGAGTTCTTCTTTCCTTTCCTCTTTTGTGCGCGCTTCAAGATCAAGTAAAGATTTCTTATCAAGTTCGTTTAGTCGTGTAATTTCTTTCTTGACCTGCGTCTCGTCGCTTTAAAGTTCGCTGGCGAGCCAAATGTCAAGATCTTTAATGGTCTTAAACTTTACTGTCGTTGCTACTCTCGCTACTGCTACTACATTCTGAACTTGAAAAGCGACTTTTTAAGTTTTTTATTTACATACTCGAGCTTTCGTTTTTTATTATCTGAAAAACAATGGGTTCGTCATCTTCAAATTCAGGGGGTTCCTCGTCCAATTCTGAGTCCTTTTTATTTAAATTTACCACTTTGTTGACATTTTTTTTGGCATGGCACACGAATGTAATTATGATTAACAAAAGTTGTCCACGGTTTGTTTTCAAATTTTAGATTGCGTAAACTCATAGTCGGCTTCGCCGTTACTAGCGATCGGTACATAAACAATTTTAAGTAATTTAAAATTAAATAAGTAATTTTGCCATGTAATTAAGTAAATAAGTAATTTTGCCGTGTGTTCTCGGAACAACGCCAAATGTTCGTGCTTTGTCCGATCGGCTGTGATTTCTTTTAAAAGATGCACTGCTGAATTTCGATTGCGATTGCTCGACGGGAATTTTTCCATGAGGATGCGACTGATTTCAGACGACTCGCTAAATGCGACTATGAGTTTATAATTGCCTACTAACGTGCTCCATTTAGAATTGTGTTTTAACGGAAGAGCATGAAAACAGCTGATTGTGCTTATTTGCACATAAGAACCGCTCGTAATCAAATTGCTATACTGCGAACTTTTTAAACAGTCATCTTGGATGTCGTCAAAGATAAATACTGTTTTCGTTTTTCTGTTGCTATCTCGTGTTTCGTAAGCGTCCTGTTGAATTTGCAAGAGACTAGCGATGATTTCGTCCAAGGATTTCTTTCCGTCGAGCTCGTGAAAATAAACGCTTTTTAATTTGGAATAGTCGCTTAGACACACGCGTCGCCATTCTTGTTTTTGTTCCTTGGCTAGCTCACGTTTATTAATCAGGTGGTAATGTTTGGCTTCAAACTTTCCGTTCATCACAATCGAGCGAGTCAATTTGCTTTTGCCTGAATTCACAGGTCCCACGATGAGCACATTAGCTGGATAGACATCGACGTGCTTTTTGAAAATTTCATATTTTTCCGAAGCCGGTTCTTTATCGCCAATTTCACTGGATTTGTTGAGTGGCGAAGCAAATCCTCTTTTTTGACACAGCGCCTCGTTTGCGTCTTCCTTTTTTTTTTCTTCTTGTCGTCATTAAAAAAAGTAAATAACAAAAAAGATTTATTCGGTATTTTCTTGTATCGATTTTAAAATGGGCAATGCAAAGTGTCTCATGAAGACGTCTCTTTTTTGTAAATAAGGACAAGTTTTTATCATTTCTTTTTCTAATTCAAACAGCCGACGCAAATGCTCACACTACACAACTGCGCCATGTCATTCTCAACTAATTTGTTTAATTCTCTCAATGCACGCAAACGAATAACGCCACGAATGAGCCCCAAACCGTTATTGCATACATACAGTTTTGAGTTAACTTTATACATATAATTTAATTTTTTCTCGCGCAATTCGATGCCTTTTGTTGTAAACTGAAGTCGATTTTGTTTAAATAAAGTGCTTGTTCAAACACTCCGCACTGCTGACAAAATAATTTTCCAAAGCAAACAAAGAAAGACCGTTGACGTAATGTGACGATAACAAATGTTGTTGAGGAAAGCCTTTTGCTCTAAATTTGTGCGAGTTGTCGACAAACGACACTTTATAACATTTGGCAGCGAGAGCAATTACAAAAATGATGAGCTTGTTAGGCAATTCGTTTTGAAAACGATGCGTTATCTTTTGTTAAAGAGTAGAATAGAGTTTGTACTGTTTCGGATAATTTTAGTAGTCCATCATCGCTTCAAAATGCTCGTCATTTGATAACGCATTTTTAACTTTAATATCGAAATCTTCGCACAAATCACCATATATACTGAAAAATAAAGAATCAGTGTCGGTCGCGACAAGCTGACAAAAAATACTTTCTTTCATAAGGGCTCTTTTAATAACACTAGCAAAAACGGTTACGCTTTTTTTTAGCGTGTATCAATATGCCACAAGCCACCAACCGTAAGCTATCGTTAAAAACGTTTCTTTTTGTTCTGACCAAACAAAACGACTCGTTCACTTCTACGTTTCTCAACGTGATCAGCAACGCATCAAACTCGTTTATTTTTTGATCGGGCGAATACACGCTTTTTGTATCGAAATGAAATAATTCAGTCATTATTAAGTGTTAATAAATACTTGAATAAGAGTCAATTCCGTCGCGTCGAATTCGTTTATCGCTTAAATCGATATCATCCACGTCTAAAAGAGTCAACAAAACTAGCCGGCAAGTAGGTTTGAATTTCTAATAGGCCTTGTTCTTTTAAATAATCCACCGCCTCAATTATAATTTGTAAACTTTTTCTTAGACACTTTTGCTTGTTCACTATAAACTTGCAATTTTTATAGGCCTCGCTTTGTCGCACCGTCCAGCCATAATGACCGTTGATCATCAATTTAAAGGATCCGTCTTTTACTTTATCGCCAAAGGCATTTGTTTCGGCTCTCTTTTTCGATAAACTGCTGACAAACTCTTTTGCTACATTGTAACAAATAACGGCTACAACGGCTAGTATTTTAGCAATTACGACATGTTCATGTTCAGTCATTTACAGGAGTCGATCCAAAGATTCGACAGTTTTCTGCTCGTCCAATTTGTATACGAGTCTTTCGCCTTTGTCAACGGCTCTTCGATAGGCATTTGAACGCGTATCCCATTTCCGTTTATCTAAGATTTCGCTCGGCGATAAATCGCTTAACAAAAGGCTGTCGCTTTTAATACACGGCGAAATACCACCTGTGAGCCAATGGTAACGCTCGTCTATTTAAATGATGCATCTTAAAAGTGCACCTTTAACAAACAAACCATTACATTCGCCACCGTAAACGTCAACCACTTTTTGCAACATATGATAATGATATTCAATAAAACTACGCCTAGCAAACGGCAAAAGTAGTTCTTGGGCGTCTGCATATTGACCGTTTTCATCCATTATCAAAATTTTATTCGACATATTGGGTTGTACATGCGAAACCTTTTTAAAAAACGAAGTGTCCAAAGCTACACTTTGTGTACCGTTAATAGACATGCCACCTTTCATGGATTCTTCGATCATGCGATGATGTTCTTTAGAAGGAGGATGCTGAATGGCAATATTACCGTTACACGAATTCATTTTACTTGAAAAGGAAAAAGAAGAAAGTAGAGAGATGACATGAAAATTAAGTTCGTTATAAATTTTATTGTCAAAATCATAAAGAACAAATGCCAAAGCGATCGTGTCAATCACATTATAAATTTCCAGCAAAGTGAAATATTTTTTCAAGTTTAACATTTTCAAGATGGCAAGCACGTTTACATAAGGTTCTTTTAACGCAATACGTTTGACTTCATCGTTTTTACATCGACTCAATTTGTTATGTAAAAAATCTTCGATAGGCGGGCAACACGCATTACCGTAGACGTCGACGAGCGGCTCTTCCAACGTTTCATATTTAATTTTCGAATAGGGAAAGCAACTTTTTCTTGTAAAAAACTGATTCCCCTCGGCATTGCTAATTAGTTCTTCAACTCCAGGGGTCACGATTTTAGTTTTTATCAAATAGTGTATGACCGACAAACGCACTTGTTCTTTTGATTTTGCGTCTAAATTGCGAGTAGCGTCCGCCAGCGACGTGTTTGTAATACGATAACTGTCTTTGAACACACACAAATCACCAAACGATAACGATTAAATCTTGCTCATATTGCTTGTAATAAATAAAGAATTTTCTAGTAACAATCGCTTGACGATGTTATCAAAATCGCTTAAATCAGGATCGTCTTAATGTGACCACGAAAAGCTGCAATATTCTTCAAAGTGCTTATTGATCATCACGTTGTGATCGAATGGAGCATTATGCGAGAAAATGTCAACGCGAGGTTTTTCAATTCTGCCATATTGCATATTGCAATACGAATGCGCGAAACCCAACACAGAGCCAGTCCAATGATCGTGATCAATTACTGCATGATCGCTATAACGATAAAGAAGAGCCTGCAAATATGTTTCAAGTGCTGCTTTGTTATTGTTGACAACTTCATTTAGGGTTTGTTCCGACATGCTCAAACTTGCACCTGCCACAAGACAATGATCCCATACTTGTCCTAACTTGCTTACGCTACTCGTAAAAACGAAATACTTTAAAACAACTGAATAACCTGTATATAGACGATTGATTTTGCGAACAAGCAACAACATTTCATTATAAAAAAATACGAATTTGATAACATATCTTCGAACGACTCTTCGTCTAATTCAAATGTTCTTCGAACAGTATTGACTAACGCTAACAGTGTATCATTACTAAGCATTAAATATTCACACAAACTTCCATTTTGAACACGACTTAATACGCGACTTTCAAACATATAAAAACATGTAAAAATCCGAAAAAGATAAAACAAATGTTTCTCGATATCGTCTTTATTTGTAACTTGCAAATAATTTGAACTGAAATGATTAAGAGTAAAATGATTCATTTAGCTAAGATTACCGAATAGAATGTAAACGATGGGAGCATGCCAAGCGTCTTTGCATTGGTACACGTTATGATTGCTTGCCAAAATGGCTTTTTCATAAATGCGTTTGTCGACTGACAATTTGCAAATCGTGCATTTTAGGTGCCCTTGATCAAATAACTGTTGTCTTTCTTGCGACGAAATACGGAGCAATTGATTTTCTTTTAACTTTTCTTGCATTAATGCGACAACGACATAGCATATAATAAAAAGATCAAAAACACGATCAAAAACACACAAAAAAAAGACTCTCCAAATCCGTCACATCTTCCACTCTTTGCCAACGTTTTAAACGAACAGCTTCCAATAACGGATTGACATGCTGCTGAAGAGACCTTTTAGAGAAGGCAACTTTTTAAACAAAAATTCCATACTTTCTTTTGTATTTAAAAAAACGCGGTCGATTCTCGCAAAACTGTACTTTGCGTGTCGTAACCAAAAATTTCAGCACTCGACTTTTCATTCGTGCACAAAAGAGTCACGCTGTGGCAATAACAAATTAAATGTCCGTCGCGTGTTTCGGTTTCGCAATCAAACGTGATATGCAAAGGAAAACAGTTTCGAGCTACTTACCGACCAACCACGCCCAACTATGAGATCTCAGAGTAGGGCGTGGTTGGTCGGTAAGTTGTTTTGTATTATTCATGGCTGTGGAATGCGGATTAGCTATTTATAGTAAGAGATAATCTTTTTGTTTTTTTCTCAATTAAAGGATTAAATATTTGTATATAAAATGTTTTTCAAATATAAAATCATTTATAATGAGTTTTTACAACGACAACGAATTTTGTCAATTTTTTTGCGATTGTGAAGGCAATACTTGTGAAAAATGTCTAAATACGAAAGATCTATTCAAACAACAAGATCTGGCAAACGAAAACTCACTGCCATCGAAAAACGAGACAACGCCAAAAAAACAGAAAAGGAGTATATCGCCGCACTCGAGAAACAGTACGACGACCTTATTGCCAATTGATGCAACTCAAACGACGTTGAGGAACTTAGAGAAATCTTGTGGTTCAAAACGAAACAGCGACGATACAAACCATTCCAGATTGATGAAAATGAAGAGCATGACGAAGATATCAAACTGGTTATCGTACATGGCGAAGATGGAGCGAGAATTGAAGACGTTACTGGGAACGATGGTGGATCTTCAAAATCGCTTCATGGAACCGGACTACGAGAACAGTCCGAAAACTATAGCGAAATCGTTCCGAATGATGAAATCAGAAACCAAGAAAACGCTGAAAAGATTGATCAAAACGAAGGAGCAGGAGCTAAGACTACTGCAAAAAACATTATCGAAATCGACAGCGATTCGGACATCGAAGGTGAAGTGTCAGGACCACCTAAAAGCCCTGACAAAGTCAAAACGGAACCTTGCTGTGATAATGGACCAGTTAGAGGAGTGAACTGTCCGATAATTACCATCGACAATTCCGTAAGTTCATATAATATATGTAACCATAATAAATACTCCCCTCCATATAATAACGACGATTATTGTTTTGATTGTAAAAAGGTACATGTTATTGTTGTGAAGTATGTCATAATGTTGATTGTAACCATTATTATTTATGTAAATGTTCCATAAATATCTATTTAGGAATTACTTGTGTTTAATCCTGACATTGTTCACGGTTTTGAGATATTCCATGTGATTTATTCAGGAAAACCAAACAATTACATGTGGTACGATGAAAAGAAAAGCAAACTCTTATATATACCCCTACAGACTAAGACCTATATCGTCTGCAAATACTTCAATGGCAAATCTTCAGAATTCGACGGACAGGAACACACACATGAGATTTTCGCCATGCACAGTATTGGAAAATCGAAACCAGACACTGACCTCTTGTCAATCAGAAGACGATTCTTCAGCGTTAGAAGATATAAATGCATGGGATGTTCAAGCAGACATAAAGAGCGGTTTGAGACCCAGTGCTTTACGTGCTAGAAAAGAATTAAAGTTAAGCACGTTGGGTCCCCAAAATACTTTAAAAACCTCTTTGGTTACATTAATAACATTATTTGACTTCCTTAAAGCACATGTAACGTTTGATTTTTAATCGGTTGAAGACGATCAGCCAATTGTAACAAAGAAAACACCATCAGTAAAATCAGAACGTAAGGAAACCTTTTGTAGTTACTTGAAAAATAATTGTGTGATAAATTCTAGACACTACGACAATTTGTTAGAGAGTGACGAAAAGTTAAGAGAACTAGAATATCAAATAGACGTTAGATTCTTAGAAAGTACCAAGAAAACCATATTTAGACAGAACTATCTTAGGATAAGAATTAGTGATGTATTAACTCCTAGAGTTGTCGAGTGTGTCAATACGTCTAAGTTAGGAGCAGTGATGTTTCTACTCAGTCATATTGCCACACAGAATACCATGTCTGTGATGCGCCTGCGAAATCTTTTAGCTTCTTTTATTTTTAATCTTAATTATAAAAAGCGCGGATTGATATTATGCGGGCCCTCTGACTCAGGCAAAACGTTTTTCGCAAACTTGTTATATAGTAATTTTCTACCTCAAGAAATCGGATATTTCAACTGTCCTACTGGCCCTTTCCTTCTTTTTTTATGCTACAATCTCTTTCAAATGCGCTAGTGTACCGATGCGACGAAATGGTATTCGAACATTTAGGAGTTATCCAACAAATGAAGCAATTGCTAGAAGGAAGCAAAACTTTAACAACTGATGTTAAATATAAAGACTCTCTAGCAATTGATCCTCATCCAACTCTTATCACTATGAATAGTTCTTCTAAATATGATATACTAAAATGGCATCCGTCCGAATTTCAAGCTTTCGAAAATCGGTGCACTATTTTATGGTTTGGCTGCCCTTTGACAAATATATTCACTAATGATGAATTAGTTGCTGTTAGCAGTTGCGGACAGGAGTTATTATACATATTAAGCTTATCTACAAAATTAATAGAAACAAATAACACCGATGTATTAGATAAATTTAAAGATTATATTCATTAATATTATATACAAAGTTTAGAACGTTTTTTATATGGCTCCTCTTCCCTTTCCGCGGGCGCTACTCCCAAAAACATAGTAGCAAAAGCAGGATGAAAAAGTTTTTGATAACTGTTAAATAACGATATATTACCACCTTTCTTGCTAAACGGGTTAAACATGCTTACAGTAGTATATGTACAATCTTTTGAAAATTGACTTTGAATAGGATTAGTTTTACTAAAATTTGGTTGTACGGGGGATACATTTGCAATATCGTAAAACCATTCTTTGCCATAAGTTCTTATGTTATGGGTTAAGTGTAATTTAAATCTAACAAATGTAGGCATAACCTCAGCGCCTAGATAAGCTGGATCGAAACATATATAAAAGGGTATCATTGTTTTATTTCCTGTAAAAGGTGTAGTCTTATGTAAATAATTCCATTCAGGTGCTATAGGTGGCGTTGTGCCGTCAGTTATGTGGTCATAGTTGTCTCTGTTTTTAAACACGGTTGCATTTTGATCAAATTCTGTATAAGGACTCCAATACATATCAAAACTATTTTTATAGTCTGCTGGTATATTTTCAGAAGTGTAAGGTTTCAAAGGAGCATATATATGAACTTTTCTACCTGCTACTATTTTGCTATCTAATATCATTTCGTTATATTCGGAATTAATTACAGGTAGTTGAACATCGGCATGCGTCGGGTCGGCTATCATTGCTCGCGCAACTAAATTACTAATACCATAGTGAGGAGTAGTTACATGACCATAAAAATAATCTCCTCTATAAGTATTTAAAACATTGTAACTTTTAGTTAAAAATCCTACTTTTTCTAAATTTGGTTTTGTAGCATCAAACTTAGCTATAAACGATCCCGCGCCTCTGTTGTCTGTTGTTGTATTCACAGCGTCAATTGTTGTTAAAGATACAGTAATTTCAGGATTATTTAATAATAACTTTATTGGTTTCCGTAATCCAATATCGTTTTTCCAAGATAATTCAAACGTGGTCTTTTCAGCGCAATTGTTTTTCTCTTGAAATCTCTGATCCTTTGTATTAACAGCACTTGCAA
Organism: Hydra vulgaris; assembly: GCF_038396675.1. Classification (NCBI taxonomy): domain Eukaryota; kingdom Metazoa; phylum Cnidaria; class Hydrozoa; order Anthoathecata; family Hydridae; genus Hydra; species Hydra vulgaris. The sequence goes on along the minus strand of NC_088922.1, from coordinate 62,911,695 downwards.
GTCTTACGTTTACGGGTTTGCCAGTAGGATCGTCAAAAAACAAAGAATTTTCTAATAATTCGATGGTCGGCAACGGTTTAGGTAATTTAGTAGTGAAATTGTTTTTCAAATATTTAATTATTGCCCAATCTGACGATTTAGCAAGTGGATACATTCTGTCAGTAACGGTTTGATCGTGTTCAGTGTTAAACAATCTTATACCTATATTGGACATTTCTAACGGTATCGATGATGTCTGTGTGGTTTTTAGTTGATTTTCTACTCTTACATCACTCATTCTTATGGAGCAAACCATATCTGTGTAAAACAAATCTGTTACACAAGGATGATATTGTTCGGGGTCAGACCATAAATTGAGAAATTCCCAAGGGAGATAGTATATTTTATTAACAGTGTCTGCAGTTAAATTAATTCCACAGTATAATGTCTTTTGTATTGAAATTCGTGATAATAACCTTTACTATATTCATACCCGTTGTCTCCTATAGTAAAATCTATATCGGAAGGCTCTACTATATTCGGTGGTTGCTCTGCCATTATTTATGGGGTGAGTACTTCTTTGAGACCAACCGTTTCTTCCTTTTGGATGATAGTATTTTCGTTTTCCTGTCGTGATCATTGGCTGCTACTGCTTCAAATGGGTCGCTACCATATAATTTATTTAATATAGACTCTTGCACTCTCATCCCCTGAGGCATTTCCTCGAATGAACCAATAGGAATATACCTTTTAGGTAAATGGGGACCCTCCTTCGGTTATTTAAAATAATCCATCGGTTTATATGCGCCGATATTTTGAGCATCTCTCGCTTCTTTAATAAAATCTAACTCTTTAGGGTTATATTTATATTCATATTTACCTTTCTTTAATCGCATATAATCAGGAAGGTCTGTAGTAGGCACAGCTTCATAATCGGAATGTTGGTTCCAATCAGATAATACACTACTATTAGTAGAAGTTGTTTTGTTTGAATTTAAAGAGGTTGTAGATGAGTTCAAAGATGAACTCGCATTTGACATTTCGTAATCCGAATATCCATATAAATATTCCTCTAGTGTATTTAAGGGTCTCGTTTTACCTAATTGTTGCATGGCTATATAATCGCTTGCGTATACCTTATTTTTTGGTAATAAATTATTCTTTAAAGTTTTTCTAACATCTGTTAACGTGGGTAATTTTGGTAACATGGAAGCAACATTTTTAGTTGCAGATGCAATATTTTTTATAGCATTTGCGACATTAATGACATTTTTAGAATTCAATGCTCCCGTTAAGCCTGTAACAATAGATTCTGCTATTCTAGCTTGGTCAGGTTTTTTAAAGTTTTTCTCATTTACCCCAAATATTTGTTTATTCCAACAAGGTGCTACTTGTAGCGATTTTTTTGGATTTATTTTATTTACTCTAAACTGAGCTGTTGGCTTTTCCTACAGATGGTATTGGGTCCTCCATTACTATTTTTATATGTATTTTCGCACATACAGATATTCCAAATATCACAAGCAAAAAGATTATGATTAATACATTCATTATACAAAGAATGGCATGCTGTTTTACCGCACCAATCACAATGCAGAACGTGTATTAACGCTAACAACATCAAAAACATTTTGAGAGGATTAAAGTATCGATTCTATATATATATAAACAATCCCATTGTTCCGATCCATGAATAATACGAAACATTTATAAATTTCTTACCGACCAACCACGCCCTACTATGAGATCTCATAGTTGGGCGTGGTTGGTCGGTGCCAACAGTTATCGATTTCTTTTTTCAAATTTTAAATGAACGCGCATAGGTTTAGGTAGCCACTTGAAGATAATTAAATTAAATTTGTTTAAAACTGATCTTTCACTTATTTCATCTAAAGGAACAGACAATTTTTCATAAGTCATGTTTTTACTTATGGTCTTTAACCAAAGCAATTGATCTTTTGTATTTTGACAACCGTTTGAAGCGTATTCTATAAGCCGTTCTTCGTCTAAACATTCCTGCCAATCGTCAGAGGAAAACCATTGATTTTTAATTTGTACCATCGATACTAAAAAAATCATGTAAAAACAATAACCTTTTTCCAACATATACGAATAGTCTAAGCAAGTATTTTTCAATTCAAAGGCAATAATGTAAGAGGAACGAAACCGAGACGCTTCTGCGCGTTTATTCTTTTCGAGGAAACGACTAACAAGGCAAGCGAACGATGACTCAAAGGATTGTTAAATCGATTTTTAAAACGTTTAAGATGCTACTGCCCTTTTTTTAAAATACATTTAGATAACGGATTGTTGCACAAGTTCCTATTCTGATTATCAAATTTTTGTATTGAAATTTTGATTAAAAATTTTATAAAAAGGACTGTCGCGTGCACCGATAGTGGAATTTCTTAACAAAACAAAACGATTCGTGCTCATTCCGCCGATAATAATTTGAGCTTGAAATTGAGATAAATTATAGAGAACAAATCTGCTGTCCATATGAGAAACGTGACGACTCCCTTCTATATTAGCCTGTACCAATTCTTCAATTTTTTTTTAAATTTCCATAGGGCGAACGTAATGCACTGGCGATCTGAAAATATCGATTTCACAAGTCGATATCCATACGATTCTGATCGATAAAACATTACAACTGTCACAAATCCAACCAAAAAATTCCGACTTTCCATCGTCTGTCTCTTGGTTTTATTCATTTTATTAATAACTACACTCCTTGTCTGTTTTCGATAAACGCGCGCACATCTTCCTACGTCATCTGATCAGAAGCAATTTGATCAACTAGGCTTTCGTCAGAATAACGATTCGATGTCCACAAAATTTTTTTGTAATAAACATCATTCTTATATGTTTCTTCAGTGATATCTTTTTTATATTTCATATTTTATTGCGCTAAAACAAAAAAATTATATTACATGTGTAACTTGTCATTTAACAAAAAAAAAAATTTTTTTTAATAACGGTTATATGTTAACATAAAATTTTTTTTTCTCACAATGTAAACCAATTTATCACAATCTTAATAATCATCATAAAAAAAAAAATAAAAAAAAAAAGTTAATCTTACTATATTATTTTATTCTGTAAAAAAATACATTTTCACAATGTTTTACTATCGTTTACTCGGCCGTTAGTTGATCCAAATCTGCCACTTCCTCTCTCTCTGTGTAGGGTAACTGATTATCGAAACGATCAAGAACATTTTCGGCGAAAAACTTTGCAAAAATACAAGTTGAGCAATGGCTAAATCTATACGAATTATAAAATCAGCATCGTTGCTGTTTTTTAGCAAGACAATAATTTCTCCGCGATAATCGCTATCGATAACACCTCCCACTACTGTTATATTTTGTAAGGCTATAGATGATCTCGATGACAATTGTCCGTAATAACCTGCGGGAATTTGCATTCGGATGCCTGTAGGCATTTTAACTGTTGATTCTTTAATAAATACACATCTTCTAACGCAAAAATATCGTAACCAGCGCTACCCATTGTAGCTTGTGTTGGCATTTTTGCCGTAGCACTCAAAGACATTGACATTTTTTTTTAGTTTTTTTCTAAAATATAAAAATAGATTATTTAAAGGTTGCAATGTTAGAAAGCCTATTTCTATAGTCTCATTTAAATGTTAAAAATAAAAAGAATAAAAATATTTTTTAATAAGAAAATAAATGCTGTAAACTAAACAGCGAAACAAAAAAAGCGAATATGAAGATATTACTTTTTTAAAAAAAAATAAAAAATAAATACAATTTTTTATTCTAAAAAATGTTTATTAAATAAAATTGAATGCATTTCATTATCTTTTTTTAATTTTCTGTTTTCTTCCTTTAGAAAAACTTTCTATGTCCTTTTCTAAAACGTGAATCTTCATATCTCTATTTTGGATCAAACACATGACTGCAGATGCCAATTTTCCTATATCGCTTCGGTTGAGCTCCAATGTTGAAACGTTATTATTTTCGACTATTTTTTAAAAACCGCTATTTCGTTTTCTGACAAATCGATATTGAGTTCCTCTTTTAAAAATACTCCCTTTTTTTCACATTTTAAAATGGCGGAGTCATTATTTTTCGCCCATTTGTCAAAGCTATTTAGCATATTAGTCATCAAAACTTTTATAACGTCCTTCAATTCGTCAATTATTTTATCTTGTTTTTGCAGATTTCTGATCAAAACACTCGAAAATTTTCTGATATCTCCTTCATTTAAGCTCAGCGTTGTTAATTCTTGTAAGAGCAGCGTTAACGATTTATATTGATTTTCATCTTCACTCGCAATGATTTTAAAAAAAGATTGCAATTCCGTCTCATTCAGGTTGACTGTTATACAGTTTGCTGCCTTTTTAAATATTTTATTTTCAAGCGTTTCCATGTTTTTTTTTAAAATAACCTAAAATATACAAACAATAAATTAAAAAAAAATATTGGTACGACATTAAAAAATGGCATTATTTTAAATAGTTTTTGGTTTTTTTCTATAAACAAAACTTTTTATAAAAAAAAGAATTTTTATTTTTTTAAAAGACTTACTGGTTTTTTAAAATAAGTCTTTTTTATTACGAAAAAACACACAAAAAACAAATAAATGAAAAAAAAAAACATTTTTTAAAATTAAATTGCGAATACATAAAACAAATGTCAGGCGTGCCTAAAATTTCAGTCAAAGATATATTTTTTTTACCGCTTCGTAATTTGCAATGTTCGTTATGGTGTTTTGTATCTTTTAATTGACAATCGTCGAGGTAACAATTAGCACGCACTAAATAACTATTAAATAGTTCAACCATATCGTAATGAAATCGGTCTTCTTCCAAATCAGAACGCGACAAATGAAAACTAGTTGTTACTAACTCATAATGGGCCTTTTTTTTTTAAATAAACTTGTTGCAGATAGATGTAACGAAATATCATCCATAGCTTTTCATATTTGTAATGCGCTATTGGTCCAACATAAAATGCTTTTCGATGTGAAAACTCGGTTGAAGCTTTTTGTAATTTCGCAAAAATCGAATAGTTTAATGATTCCCAAGTGGGTGCATATAAATTGGTTAAAGAAAAATACGGACTTGGCGCTCTCACTATTTCCAAACTGCTATCTAACTGTTCGACGTCTTCCTAACTCATTTTACCGTACAAAAAATACTTTAAAACACAACATTGTCTTAACAAAGCCAGTGATATGTATTGAACGTAGTCTTCCATGTACTCTTCTAAATCGTCGTTTCGTTCACATGTAATCAATTGTTTCACGTAAATCCAGTCGCCGTCAATACCCTGATCCTGCATCAACCTATCATTCAAATCCATATCATGTCGACAATTTAATATAAAGTCTTTTATAAAATCTTGCACGTTAGCTGCATAATTCCATTCGCGACACACATTCCAACATTGTTTTAAAAGTAATTGCTTAAACACACTAATAGATTGACTTTTTACTTAAAACATTTCAAGCTAAATAAAAAAATTAAAAAAAATATTCTAAACCGTTTTTGTATTATTTATTAATTTCCATCTGTTTTTTCTTTTTTTTCAATTCCGAATCAAAATTCGTCATTGCATAGCTTTGCAAATTGGTGCTTGGACTATCTTTAATTTCGTATCGAAAGCGAGTAAACGGTTGAGTATACTTTCTTGTCTTTCCTAACACATCAGTAGCATAAAAAATCATCCTTGCATTTCTTTCAGACATTTCTTTTTTTTATAAAAATAATATTTTCAATAAACAAAAAAATTCATAAATAATCCACAATAAAAAAACCAATAATTTGTAATTTTATAATATCACTGATAGTTTAGGCTAATTGAAAACATTAAAAAACAAATAATAAATAATAAATACTTTTAGAAAAGAAAGAAATGGAATTTTTTTTTTTGTTTTTAAATTTTCTTATAAATAAAAAAAATACATTAATAATATTTTTGAAGTTCTTATACAGCTGTTTTTGTAATGCTAACGTCGTGTGCTTGTCTAATTGTATTAAAACCAAAACCCATTGCCTCCTGAGAAACCTCTCGGCAATCCAATTTTAGTGGTACAAGTTTATGTGTCAACTCGTGTATGCCTAGTTTATATTGTTGCACTGCTTCAGAAATATGCTTGGAATGCAACTGACCATCAATATAAGATTCCAATTCTTCGTTTATAGAAAGTCTCGTATTAGAATAACAATCTCTTCCCGCATTATAATATCGTTGTTTACCCATCATATATTTCGAAAAGGCAAAATACCTCTTTTGTTCAGACAACTGAATTTCGTGCACAAATTTTAACATTTTCCGTACCAATATAGCGTTTTTTCTGCTTCTTGTTAAATTATACTGAACAACACGGAGATCAATGAAATTTTCACAAGGTTAATGATCCGGTTCCTCGATGACATCGTTCTCTACCAAATCAATTACATTTTTAGCATAACCCTTTTTCCATTTTTTTATATTTTTAAACATTTTGTAAGATGTTTTGCACTTCATTTTTTATGTTTAACCTACAAAAAATTAATAAAAAATTCATTTATAGAAATAACTAAATTTATAAAGCAAAACAATAATAATTAAAAATTTTTTATATATTTAATAAAAAAGACTTTTTTCAAATATTTTTACAAATATTTAAATAAGTATATTTTAAAAAAAACATTTCAAACATAGAAAAGAAAAAATTTTTTTTTCTCTAAAGTCACATGTCTGTAATTCCGTAATTATCATCATATGTTTTTTTATCCAAAATTTCAAGAGCACAAGAACAAGCTTCGTTAAAAGTCGATAAATTTTCGTCTAATTTCAAATTAAAACCTAAAAAATCCTTCGAATTTTTTTCAAGTAATCTATAAATGTAGACCATTTGTTGCCGTCCCCACTTTTCACTTCCTCTTGAATTTTTAAAAAATCCTCACTCTGCATAAACAAATCCTTTCTTATAATATCTGACCTACCGTTGGTTTATCAACAAAAAGAAAAGAAGAAAAAGTGTATTTTAAAACGCACTGCCATATGAGTGCAAGATAGCCGCCTCTCAAAAACTTTATAACCAACGGCGGATTACCGTAGCAAAAACATTAACACCATACGCGCAACCGTCCCTACTTTGGTAACTAGTACCAGGGTCCAATATTAAATCGATAAGTCAATCTATTTTTTCACATCCCTTTAATCTCGATCTTTGAACTCGATCACGATCATTAGCTAATATACTTGAAATGTATCGGTAAAGCGACATCTCGTAATAGTAGTTGTCATCACTTTGAATGTTTCGTTGAAGACGAAATGTAATATTTACTTTTCTTTTCCTCAACTCATAAACAAATTGAATACCACCGTAACCGAGTTGATCTTTTCGCTTTGTCTTATTTTCATATTTTTCAAAAAATAAATATAAGAAATAACTTCGTAAACTTCAGCATCAAAATCAGAATATGTTATCTTTTTTAACGTTTGCAATGTTGACGAATAATCTGTGTACAAAAAACTACTATATCCCAACTTCTCATGTTTTGTTTGTCGAAAATATTCTGCAGCGATGTCATAAACGCATTGCAACTCGTCAATCAAAATAAAATGTTCTAAAAAAGAACAAGGCTCGTATGAAAAGTTTCCAAATCCAGCACACAACTCGCTCAAATGAGCGATTAAAAATCTTCTTAATGCAAAATACATTTTTTTTGTAAAAAATAAATTTGATTTTCTGTGAAAAAACAGAACAAAATTTGCAATAACAAAAATAAAACATTTAAAAAAAATAAAAATAAACAATAACAATATGAATACAATAACAAAGATAAACAAATAAAACATGGTGTTTACATGGGTTTTTTTCAAAAAAACATTAAAAATATTTTTATTGTTAAAAAGCAAACAAATAAAAAAAGGTTGTGTTTAAAAGGCTTTTTAAAAAAAATATTGTTATTTTTTAAAAAATATTTTTTGCATTTTTGCTTTCAAATATATAATAAAAAAAGAAAGTAACAAATAAATTTTAAAAAATCTTTTTTCCAAAAAAAATAAAATACATTTTATTAATTGTCTTCTTCATCTGAAACCATTTTTTGTCTTGTTTTTTTGTTTTCAGTTCCTCATTATTATCGATCGCAACAGCTATCTGTTGCATCACTGCAGTTGCATTTTTGATCTTTTCATCAATGAGAACATTTTCCAATTCAGTAGAGTTAGCCGTTTCATATTCAAAGTGATACGAATGAAATTGACTAATTTCGCCAACCTCCATTTTCAAATACTCGTCTGTTGTTTTTAACTCTGTGCCTTTTAAAACAAGATATTCGTCGTATACTTCAATCTGATACTTGCGCAACAATGGCAAAAATTGGGACAAATTTTTTGCATTTACTTTTTTCTTTGTATCCAACCTGAAAAACTTATCTCGCACAACAATTACTGTTTCCCCCTTCTTGTTAACTCTAGTCACGTTAGGAAAATGCGCACGGATGAAAAACTGTCCGACAAGCGAATTATTCAATAATGTCACTTGAGAAGGATTTACCAGTATGCGACGATTAAAGTCGCTTCCATCACAAAAAATCCAACTTGGTCGTATTGGGCAACCATTCGCACTGTCGCCAAAAATACGATGACTTATTTTGAAATTCAACATCTGAGAATTGATAAATTCCTGGTGCAAAAGAATCGCTACCAATAAATTTAGCAGTTTGCCCTGTAAATTCAATGCCTTGCATTTTTTTTCTTTTACGTTCTGTTCTTCTTTACTTTTGCGAGCTTGTTACTTTGTTAGCTTCAACTTGTTTTTTGATTTTTTGCCGTCAAATGTACCTCTTTTTATATGTTTTTTTTTAAATCAATAACGCCAATTTTTGTCAACATCAATTTTTTTATCTCACCGTGCTTTCTTAAAAATTTATTATCTCTTAGTTGTTTTTTCAAAAAATTTAATTCATTTTGTAACATAACCCTGCGTCAGATGACTTTTTATTTCGAAACTATAGTCTCAACACTTGACTTTCATTTTTCAATATTCTTATTAATCTCGCCGTAGATTTCTTAAAATAACATTATTACACAGTCGCTTTTAAACTCAAAAACGTACCTTGTCTCTTTCATTTGTAAAACTTAAGCCATGTCAGATGACACTCGATTCTTTTTTTCTACTTTCATCTTTTACCACATCCACTGTTTATAATGTAATAGTTTGCCAAATATTTTTTCTTACAACAGCGACTTTTGCTTATATAAACATTTTTTGGCTACGTCGCAAAAGTAAACAACAAAGCGAAAATTTTTTTGCGGCTTATATTTTTTAAACAATTTTTTATTTGCTATGTCCTAAGTATTTATAAGTATTTTTCGTCACTGCTTCATATAATAACAACACAATTTTTTGAAATTTTAAAAAAACAAAGGGGGTAAAAATGAACAAAGATCAAGAAAAAGCTTATATCGCTTCGTTGAACAACGAAAATGTTTTTCTCGCAGGCTGGCACTGGAAAATCGTTTACGATCAATGTTATCTACGAGCGGTTTTTAAAGTCAAAAAAATACATATGGGTAACGGCAAGCACAGCTATCGCCGCACAAATGTATCCTGAAGCAAGCACAGTTCACTCGTTTGCTGGACTCGGCTATGAACTCGAGTCCGTTGCCGTTATTTTAAAAAATATGACTGACGTGTAAAAGAGCGTTCAAATGTTAATTATAGACGAAATATCCATGTTACCTGCACACATATTGAAAACATTAAATATAATATTAAAAAACATTAAAAATTCACATCGGCTATTTGATGGATGCGTGCTGCTCGTTGCTGGAGATTTTTACCAGCCGACGCCAGTGGGCGAGGAAACACTGTTGTTCGAGGATCCTTTCTGGAAGGAGTGTCAATTTGTTAATGTCGAACTCGTAAAAAACTTTAGGCAAAACAAAGACCTTACTTTTCAAACACATTTGAACAACGTACGAGAGGGTGTCTTTGCGAGTCTACGTTTGCTTTTTTAAGAAAAAGATTGAAGCCAGCCGATAAGCATTTGGTTCCTAGTTTCACCAGGTTGTTCATGTATAACAAAGATCGGATTGCGCACGACGAGGACTATTTAAAAAAAAATTTTTTCTCCTGATTTTGTGTTTAAAAGCGAAATAAAAACATTTAAGAATTTCAAACTTGATGAAAAATGGGCATTTAAAACGCCGCAAAGTGTTACGTTAAAAAAAGGAGTACCCGTTATTTGTGTTCGAAATATACCCGAGCTAAGCATTGTTAATGGCACGCAAGGCGTTGTAAAGTCAGTGAACCAAGAGCGAGTCGTCATGACGGTAAACGAACAACCAATTGTAATCACGCTCCAAACGGAAATGTTATATGACTCTAAAAGAAACGTTATGGCCGAATGCAAAGGAATGCCTCTTGTGGTAGCCTACGCACTCACTTTTCACAAAGTGCAAGGTCTCACTCTTTTAAAAGTTGTTATTCATTTAAATAGACCAGAGTTTACGTGGCATTTGTTTTATGTGGCTCTGTCGAGAGCACAAACACGCAAAAGCGTTTACATTATAGCCCAACAATCATTTTTTCAAACTTTTTTAAACAATATTAAAATTAACCCGTCTGTTGTGTCTTTTCATTTAAACTTAACTAAACGTTTGAGTGAAGAAAATAAACTTTGTAACAAGCGTATTAAATTAGATATGTAAACTGTACGTTTTTCAAATAGTATTTGTATTTTTTTAATAAAAAAACATGTGTAAAATGATATCATAATTTTTTTTTTTTAAAACATTGATTTTATTAGTTATTTATTTTTTATAAACACAGTAAAGTCCACGTACTCAGTGTGGTTAGGAACGATTTTAGGTTTTTCTCTCGCGCTCTTGCATACTCCTCAAAATGACGCGCAGTACCTTTACTTCTAGCCATTATTAAGCAGTATACGAACTAACACCTGCTAACCACCTTTAAACACCAACTAACACCCTGTAACACTGGCTAACGCTACACCGGCTAACGCATTTTTGACACCTGTCAACGCCAACTTTTCAACACCGCACCGGATACACGCTTTAAACACCATGCTAACGCCCCTTCTAACGCCACCCTTGACACCTGTCAACGCAAATCTTTTAACACCGCACCGGATAATTACGCCACCAACACCATACTAACTCCCCTTATAACGCCACCCTTGACACCCGTCATCGCCAACCTTTCAACACCGCACCTGATAATGACGCTTTAAACACGCCAACCTTTCAACACCAACCTTTTTAAACACCAACCTTTTTAAACACCAACCTTTTTAAAAACCATCCCCCCATTTTTATAAGAAAAGAAGAGAGAGAATTGTTTTATATTCTTATATTGCTCTAAAGTAAGTTTTTAATGACACTAAGCCATCATCATCTTTATAAGAAAGAAGAGAGAGAATTGTTTTATATTCTTATATTGTTCTAAAGTAAGTTTTTAATGACACTATGCCATCATCATCCGCTTACCATCACGGATGCAATAAACAACAGTACCACGAACACTATTTGTTGCATGCATTGTGCAAATCTGACGAGAAGCTTGCCTGGGACTATCGAAGATTTTTCCAAAGATATTTCTCCATTCATGGAAACCCAGAATGCAGAATTTGATCAACAAATGCCAGAACAGGACAATTCTCAAAGTGTACTGACTGCGGATGTAACGTGTCTATCGTCTCCATCGGGAACAGAGAGCACTATGATTCTACCAGAGCGTATATCCAAGACAGGCTTGAAACGTCGGAGGAGAATATTCCCCAATGTAATAAGCACCGAAACCGATCTTATGCCTGCTTTGACTGCGAAAGATACCACACCTAAAAAGTCAACCAAGAGCCTGAAGAGACAGAGACTAGTACAAGTGCTACAAACTCCGGTATGGCCGGATCATCCCAATCTGACGCCAACAGCGACGACGCATCAAGCATTCTTGACGAATTGGAAGGAGGGCAACACGATACTAAACGAGCTGGACGTAAACGCAAAAAATAAAATAATAAACTCTTTGAGTAACACCAAGGTAAATAAAGAAGATCTCGATTGCGATAGTGTGGATGGAGTCATAGATGATTTTACAAGTGTAGCTTCTGATAATGTAAGATTAGTGTTAAATAATTTGAAAAAAGCTCAAAAACAATTATTAAAAGTACGTAACGATGTAGAAGACGCTATAAGTGAAATATTTTGAAAATAACAATGTTCTTGTAAAAAATGTATTGTACACAAAATTAATTCTTTTTTTTAGAATAATTCAGAAATCATAGACGGTGACTTACTATTGTTTAATAATGCTCTTAAACAGAAATGGTCTAAACGTGAATCTAACCGAGATAAGTTTCACAATCTAATAGTCGTAAATGGTTTATACAATAATGGCCACTACCTGCGCGAGTTACAACGCAATGCCCAACTTCGGCAATTAGAGCCTAAGTGTAATGCAACACAATTAAAGGCTATAAAAAATGTTGCTTTCCAACAAGCGTATGCAATGAAAACCCGATATACATATTCAGAATTGTGTGAGCAACACTTTCCATATGATGAATTTCAGGTATGTCAATGTTATTACATTCATAATTGTCCTTATAATCGACATTCAATTGATACAGAATTATTGAAAGGATATGCTACAGCTACACAAATATTTAAAAGTATTGCAGAGGAAAACTCCTTAACATTAAAAGAAATGTTATATAACATTGTGGACATCATAACGGTACAGCAAAGAAGAAATCAACAATCGTTTGCATAGGGCGAAGTAACAGTGGTAAAACGACTTTGATGGAAGTCATGCTTTCTGTTTAAGATGAAGATGACATAGGTTCTTTACAACCTCCAAATAGCACAACATACTATAATTTCTGGCTTCAGGATTTGTTGCACAAAGAGGTGAAGAAATGCATCTGGAACGACCAGAAATAGTTCAAATCATCAAACAAATGATGGAGGGAAATTTGCTGCTTGTTTTTAAAGTTTTATATCAATTCTAACAAGCCGTAAATGATACCATTAACTGATATGTAATTTTTTATTAGACAGGATTTGTTAGTTTTTCCCAAAATGTCTAAAGGACCAATCTTTAAACATTTGCTCTGTGCTATATTTTTATTCAAAATTTTTTCTCTGAATTCCGGGAAATAGCACTGACAAAATAAAGTGCGCAATACCTACATATCTGTGCATGAGAAATTATCTGATTTGAATCCCATTTTAAAGGTAAATTTTCTATAAAAATCTTATGGTGGCAAGGTGTTTCTTGACCAATAACTCACTTTTTTTTTAATTTTTAAATACATTTTCAATGTCAACTTTTGCTAGTCACCAATGACAGCCCTAATCATATGCATAAATGTAGTGATTTTCTTTAGGTCTGGTTTGCGATCATGCCTAATTCAGTCAATTCCCATGATAAATGCAGGAAAAGAGTTTGTTTTCTCTGAGAATTACTCTGTGATCCTAGGTTTATCCAGTGCCAAAAATCTCTTCCCTGAAGCTGATGTGTTGAGCGCTCGACACTTGGTGCAACTTTAAGTCAACACTGGGCTGTCAAATCAATCTGTAAAGAAGCTAGCGTCCACACTCAACCACTTCTCCCAGGCTCGAGTCTTGGAGCCAAACATTCACGCAATGTTTGCTGAGCTTGGCAAGAGCTTAGCAGTTTGCTGAGCTTGGCAAGAGCTTAGCAGAATACTTTACCTAATCTACAATTGAGATCACCACTGACAAAACAGAATAAAGCCAAGTTGTTGTTCACTGCATCAAACTAGTAGACCTTCTGGATCAGCTGCTGCTACAAAGGAAAATTTACTTAGAACATGTCGTGAAGACTGGCATTAATAATGGAGGAGACTTTCTCAAGATCAGCCTCGGAATTTAAGAAGCTGAACACCATAAAGACCTACAATCTCACCCTCAAAACAAGACTCTGGCTTCACAAGTGGCAAAAGACACAAGCGTCAAGCGCCAGCTTTTGCTTGTCATTGTTGAAGATGTTGCTAAAAACTACACCAACATTCAGAAGATCCTTGACTTAATCCATCCTAATGGAGTTGACTTTCTCCTCTCCTGCGACTAAAAACTGGCCAACAATGTATGTGGCATTCAGTCCCATTCCTGCTCACATCCCTGCACTTGGTGTGATGTTGAAGCAAAAAAACTCTCTCAAAAAGGGAACCTGTGGAAGTTTGGGTCACTGCGACAGTGCTTTGATGCCTTTCAGGTCAAAATTACACTCCTTCTTTACGTGGAAAATTTATAACAGTCTTAGTTTTTGACTATTTCAGTTACTAATTTAAACAACAATAAATGTTTCTTGATACCAGATTTAATTTTTATTCTTTCATTAATGTCAATTTAATAGAAAAATTGGAAAAATAAAATTGTTCTTGTGTTTCAGGCACATGGGCAAGATGCAAAACAAGCACGACTGTTCAAGAATGTAATGACATTCTTGAACACTTGCCACTCTTTGACAAACCAGACAGCTTTTTGGTCGTCACCTTCATAGCACCCATGGAGCTTTACCTCCTCTTTAGTGTGGTCAATCACCTCTTCAAAACCTTGAAAGAGGCTTGGCCAAAGGCTGATGATTGGCCAAGATCACTGCAGATCAAGAGCCAGCCTTTCCATGGTGGCCAGTTTGCTGGCAATGAATGTCGTAAGCTTCTGAGGAATGTAGATGTGCTGAGGCAACTGGCTGAGCAGGTACTTTTTAGGTTTTACAACTTACCTTATGCTAATCTCTTCAGAAGTACATGGTATATTGTTTTGTTTCTGTTTTTCTCTACTAAATTTGAGCATTTCTTTATACAGGATTGTGCCTTCAATATTTTTGACATCATTGACACTCTTCAAAAGTTTGATGCTGTAGTGTCCTCCTGCTTTGGCAGCACCTTTGATCCTCACTTCGCTTCAAAGATTCAGGCCTTCAGAGCATCATACCTTTCTCTCCAAGTGGTCAGTGTCACCCCAAAAGTTCACGCAATGTTGTTCCATGTGGAAGACTTTATTTTGTTGAAAAAAAAATCACTTGGCAAATACAGTGAGGAAGCCACTGAGGCACTGCATCACAGCTACAAATATCATTGGGAAAGATACAAAAGGCCCAACAACCATCCAGAGTGTGCAAAGTGGCTTAAAACATGCATGGTTGACTTCAACAGCAAGAGTGTCTACAGTCATCAAGAGTTTATAATCTGTTTGGCGTGATTTCGGAATCCTTTTTAAAGATAATTGTGTACACATTCATCTTAGTATCCATATCTAAAGAGTGCTTGAGTAGAATTTGTTTAGATATGCTGTAAAAATGCAAAAAGAGTCAGAGTTGTCATTCCATGATTTTAAGGAATGAATGAAAAAATTCAAACTGATTTTTATTTCTCGGACGGTCACATAAGATTTAATTTTTTGCATTTTTAAGAACAGTAATGTGTGAGGATCATTCCCTCCGAAGGATTTTTTCGGAGTCTTCCGTGACAATTTCTCACGATTCCTGGGATGTGTGACATCCCAGGAATGAAGGTAGAAGCAGCAGCTCCATAAAAGAATCAAAAAGCAATAAAAGTAATCAATTAATACAATAAGTCAAGTATAAGTTAGTACAACAAAGAATTAATTGTACTTATTCAAACTCGACATGCACTTGTTAAACTTTATATTCACTGATTTTTTGGAAGAAGCACCTGTAGTTATATTTAAAAAAAAAAGCACAATAAAAGCAGTCAATTAATGTACTAAGTCAAGAATTATTATGTATAACAACTTGGTTTTAGTACCAGAAGAAGTAGCTAAAGCTGTTTAAAAATTATAAAGCTAAAGCTGTTTAAAAAGCTAAAGGTGTTTAAAAAACAAAAGCAATCAATCAATGTCACTCCCGCTACTGAAGTACTTGTTAATGCGTTCAAACAACTGTAATGGCTATAAAATTATTTAATTAAGTATGTTATCTAATTAAAAATTAACATTTTATGACACTGACTAAAAACAGGTTTTATTTTGACAGTACACAACTTGCATGAAGAAAACAACATTCTTGCTTTTAACAAAACCGGATCATATTATAAAAAATATACCACTTTGCTAGCAAGGACAACACAATTGCAGTAAACTAAGGCAACTTACTACACTTTTAAGCCATGGAAACAACCATTTAAAAACTATAAACACGTATTATTATAACACATAAAAAACATAGAAATAGTTCATATAGGTATTTCACAAGTACTTTAACATTCAAACATACCTTTAACAGGCATTTACACATTTATGACACGTATACACTTACAAATTGTATATCCATACATCCTCAACGCATAAACTCATAATAAATAACACACACTACCACATGAACACACTAAAATACTTAAACATATAAATTAAGAAAAATACATAAATAAGTAATATTTAAAATACCTTACAATGCATGTTTATCTACTTTAAAAACAAACGATCAAACGACCTGGTCTGTTATATTACAAAAGCATGCCGATTTTTTGTAACTTTTATTAGTGATTGATATTTCCAAGGTTATTTAAAATCTATCAAAAAAAGAGTTTTCAGTATTAAGTTTTTAGAACAGATTTTTGGTTTTAGTAACATCAACTGGTTTCCAGTAACAAAATTTGTTTCATTTAATTATTTATGAAAAAAGTGAAGTGAAATATTAAAAAAATAATTTTTTATAGATAAGTACATTTGTAAAATATGAAAGGACATATAAAAAGGCCAAGCATGCTAAACCTTCTTTAAAAAACTCTGTGTCAAACGCGCATGGGTAACGCAGCGTTGAATTTATTAATAACTATTAACGATTTATTAAATACTTCTAGTTATAAGAAGAGATATCGTTCAGTTAAAGCACTATCACATAGCCTTTTTGTCAGAAAACGACGTCATTATTATACAGTTCTCCAATTAGTTTCATTAAAGTTTACCATTATCATCTATTTGTTTTAAAACTACTATTTTTTTTAAAATTGCAATACTTTCTTGTGATGGTTAAGATGGATCATTGCGCAGTTTTTGGTTGCAACAACGTGCGTCAAAACAAATAAAAGTATGTTTTAAATGATCATATTTGGAAGACATTTAGTTTCACCGAACTAAACTAGATACTTGTAAAAGAAAAACTTTGCTAAATGGAGTAAGTTTACCAGTGAAATTACCGACTATGTATGAACAAAAAAAAAAAGCTATGTTGTGAATCAGAATACGAAAAAATGTGCAAACTATTTTGAATATGGAAAGCCAACTAATCTATCCTCTCACCCAAAGCTATATCTAAACGGATACGAAATATCTTCTAGTAGAACTAAAGAAAATTACTAATTCCGCGATATATACTGAATAAAGTTTCTAAATAATAAAACAATACACATTCTTCAAGTACCTGCACCATTAATAGTAGCAGTAACAACAACGACAACATTATCTAACAGGTTACTCTGTCAATATCACTTCCATGTTTATTATCAACATCTTATAAGCAACCTAATAAACAAAAGTAGTCTTAAAAGATTAACATCAGAGGCAGTGCGCTCTTCAACTATAGACATAAAAAATTGTACAATGAGTGTCCAACTGAAAACGTTTTTTTGTATATTGTTAGCTGTGTTAACAGCTCATTTGAAGCAAAGCAATATCAATTTAGTCCTGCTAATAAGCTTTTGAGAAGAAAACCTGTTTCAGCACGATAGCTTTTTGTTAAAGATGAAGTTTAACTTAATTAAATGCGCATTCGACTTGATTCAATTACATGATTTAGCATTTTGCCGAAATTTTTTTTCCCTAAGAGTTCAATACGAAGCGTAACATAATAGGGATTAAAAAATAAACAATATGAAACATTTATAATAAATAAATAGCTTTGACGTTCTATCTCGTAACTTTCGCGAATTTGTCTTTTGCTTCTTGTGTATATTATGTGTATTCTGCATAATTTAATTGAAAGTAATTATTTCGCTTTCGTTACCTAATTTAAAAAAAATTTGCAGAGACAATGGTTGATAAAATAACGAAATCTTTGTTGCATTGATAGTACTACTATTGGTATCCACTGGGATTGACTTGACATCACTGGGATTGGCTTGAGATTGACAACACAGGGATTGATTTGGGATTGGCAACACTCGGATTGACTTGACAACAAATTAGCATAAACCGTAGAGTCGAAAAATCTGACATACCAAAATATGTTAATGCTAAATAACAATAATTTGCTCCTTAAAATGTATCATTGATTTCTTTATTTTGTTTAAAATTCAAAAATTAAAACTCATATTAGTTTTGCTTAGAAACGACTAATTTCAAATCAAATGATAGAAACAGACCGGTTTGTTACTTCTGACTGAGATGCCCAAAAGGTCTTTCTAAATAAGAACATTTGAAGGCAATATAACTTTGTCAACTTTTCCTATTACCAAGAACGGTATTAAAGAGAGTTGCAGGCAATGGAAGATGCAGGCTGGTAACTGTAAGATGTAATGATATTATCAGAAATTAAATATTGCCATTTATTAAGAGCTTTATTCCCACTTTTATCCATAATTATTATACGATTTGTAACTTTCAATGTTTTATATTAAAGTATTATAGTTATTCTTAAAATAATACATTTGAAAACTTACAATATTAAAAAAACACACTATAAGAAATGTAAAATATAATCTTGTAGCTATTTGATTAGATAAACGCTCTTATTTAAATCCCTTCAGGATAGTATAAAATGCGAAAATTGCAAAATTAACAATTTTAAAAATAATAAATACATTTTTAAAGTCAATATGGAACTCTATTGTAAAAAAATGGAAACACTTTACGAGGAAAAAACTTAAGTGTTCTTTTAGAGTTATTAGAGAATATTCTTGCAATTTTTTAACATCAATGTTTTAATTTATAATAAATTGTTTATATTTATAAACCATTACATTTTTGTTTACATAATTTAGTAATGAAGATTTCACTAATTTAAAATTTTTTTGCAGTTTTTGTAATTAGGAGAGTTCTTTTATTTTATTTAAAATTGTACTGTAAATTTATTAGTGGTTGATTACTCAGCTCTTACAACATCAGCAGAATGGATACGCAATTTTTAGTGTGACTGCTGAGTCAGTTAGAGATACTCAGTTATTGTCAAAGCTGCTTATTCTTTAGTATTAAAAGCCATCGGAGGAGCTATATATATATATATATATATATATATATATATATATATATATATATATCACACATTTGGCTGTCATATAGTTACAAAATTCAAAATCACATCATACTCAGCAATCATTATTTTAAACGTAAAAAAACATTTGAATGCAATGAGCGTATTTTAGCAATTACAGAATTTAGAGGGCTTTAGGGATAATTTTTTCTGTAGAATGTTAACCTGGTATATTTGATGATGTTTTAACCAATTTTATATGCAGTTGCAATCAAAAACAGCTCTAAATAATGAATAGTCAAGTTGAATGAATAGTCAGGTTGATTTATTGGATTTACAGATAAAGAAAACGAACCTGCAAATAAACCAGATACACCTGCAACAGAAGCATTGGCTTACGAGCTCAAAAGCATTGTCTTCTGATAAAGCATGTATAAAATGTACGAGGCATTGCATTTTGATGGTATGAAGGCAAATTTATTGAAAATATTATAAAAAGATTTACTTTTATTAATATTTTTGATTTATTTTTGTTAATGTTTTCAAGGTCACTTCTTAGTCTTATCACTTCTTATATGTAATCACTGACAAAATTCATATGCTAAAATTAACTAGAAATGCATTGTATGATTTAGAGGTATTTATTAATGGAAACTAAATAAAATGGAGCAACAAAAGCTCCATATGAAATACAAGAAAAGGAAAGACTTGAATTTGCAAATAAAATTTCAATAATGCATGTGTTTCCAACTTTACAAAATCAATATTTTGCAACACTAACTCTCAGTAACTCAGATGCAAATGCAATTTAAATTCTCATGTTTTCAAAAAACACCTAAATTTCAAGCATGCTATGCGACTATCAATTTTACAAGGGTGAATGACAAACTGTTTACTACGCTTAACTGTATACTTATATATACTTTTTGCGAGATAATGCCATATATACTTTTTGCCAGATAATGACGTCATTATAACTACGCATTACATTTTGGGATTACCTGGGAGCAAACGAAAGTTGAATTTGTAAATATCCTGCTGTTTTCTAGATACTTTTTTGAAAGTTGACAAATACTATCTTTTTGGTTTACAACTATTTTTTTAATTGTTGCATCTTTTTAATGGGTAAGAGTTATCATTGTGCAGTTTTTGGTTGTAACAACGATCGTCAATACAAAGAAAAGTATGTTTTGAAAGATCATATTTGGAAGACAATTAGTTTCAGCGAATTAAAAGTTTTTTCTTGTTAAGAGAAATAGTTTTTCACATGGAGTAAAATTATTAACAGAGAAACAGTCGACCCTTTAACAAAAAAAAAAAGAAAAAAGAAAGCTATAAGCCGTAAATAAGAATACAAAAATATATGTGCAAATTATTTTGAATATGAGAAGCCAATTGAGCTATACCCTCGTCCAAGGTTATATTCGAAAGGATACGAAATATCTTCTCCTCAAAATAAAATAAAATAAAAATACCACTGCTTCTATAGACACCTATTAAAGTTTCTTAAATTTCTTAACCCTTTCCTGCCTTACGATACTTAAAAGTACCACCCACATTTTTTGCCTAACAACTAAAGTACAAAATCACTTAATGTTAGCTATCACTGACGCTCCTTTAGAGTACCGTTTCCGTAAGCCGATCACAGCTCGTTATTTGTATTACCACGTGACATTGTTAATAAATTTGAACAGCGAGTTACAAGTGGTCGGCCATTTTTTCACTTCACTGTGCGGTGTCACTGTGCGGTTTATAAATAGAATATCATAGGTAAGTGCTATTTTTTTACTCATTACGTTGTTTATATCACAGAGTACATTTATAAAAGCTGTTATAACGTATTATCACTTTATTTTATATGAATATTTGATAAAAACTAATAAGGACTTAAAAGTACCGTCAGGTGATTTTATGATGAAATGATGAGCTTTGATAATACACATACTTGATGAAGTGATTATTTTGTTTTATCAAACATTTTTTTATTTTATTTTATTATTATTCTGAACAATTTTTTTAATGTTTTAACCATTGAGATTACTGGATGAACCAAGGATATTACTGCTTAGTTGTAGCCCTGCTATTAGAAAAAATTTCGGACTGTGACGAAGAGTCTGATGCAGGTGTGCTCGATGATGAAGTGGAATATATTTAACTACCCTCACCGAGAGGCTTGGATGAGGTTTTAGAAAGAGCTCTAGAAATCATTTAAGCTGAAGATCCGCCATTGTCGCCTTCAAAACATGATGAACTGGAGTGCCCTGTAAATTAAGCACCACCATCACCAATACCTGGATCTAGTGTTCCGACTGACCTACCGTCTGCAAATACGTCCTCACACAGAACTAATCAGCAATTACTTGAACAAAACCGTAAATGGAAAAAGAAGGACCTAAATAATTTTTACTCAACAATGCACTTCATGGCAAACCAATGCCAAGAGACAGATATTTTATTATTTTATCTCATCTGCATTGCAATGATAACTTCCAAATGCCTAGAGACTGCAAAGATAACTTGTATAAAATTAGATTTAAGATTGATGCACTCAATAAAAAAATTTAAGAGGTTTATAATGGTATTTGCGTACTGAGTGTTGATGAGTGTAGATGAATTTATTGGTAGGTCTGTCTTGAAACAATATCTTCCAATGAAGCTAATAAAAAGGTGATGCAAGTTGTGGTGTCTTGCTGACCAGAGAGGCTATATAAAGAAGTTTCAAATTTACCAAGGAAAGGACGTAGAATTGGAGTAAAGGGAAGATAAGTTACTTTGATAATTTTTTCTCGACTGTTGCTTTGCTTGAGAAACTGAAAACTGAGAAGACCTACTATATAATATGATAATAGTTATATGGGCGGCGTAGATACAGATTATCAATTGAGAGCCCTTTATTGTATAGATCGCAAATCTCCGAAATTGTGGCACAAGTTGTTTTGGGGTCTTCTGGACATCGCATTTGTCAATTCATATGTAATTCATGGACTCATAATGGAACAAACAACTGTAAAAGATTTTCGACGCTCTGTTACTCTGTTACTTGATGACAATGAAAGATGCTAGTCAGAAAAGAAAAACTTCTACTGATAATAGTGAGAAAGGTGGCCCTTCCAAAAGACGCAAATCTGGGTATTCCACTGTAAAAGACGTTCGCTTGGGTGATAGAGGCATCCATTGGTCTACTTTCGTAGAAAATAAGGGAAGGTGTGAGGTTTGTACTTTGAAAAAGATTCAGTCGAAACCTCATAGTATATGTTCTCATTGCAAAGTGTTATTTTGTGTAAATGAAAAGATAAAATTGTTTTGCTGAATACCACGAGGTCAATTTGGTACTTTAAAGTCTAGGTCTTGGAAATAGTACTTCTAGGTACAATATAAATCTTAAAATAATCTGAGCGTTTCATTTTACCTATCTTATTATAATAACAAAGTTAAAAAGCGGAAATTCGTCAAAAATCACTATATAAAATTGTATACTGGGTGTTAAACTGAAAATGTTTTTTTATATATTGTTAGCGGTGTTTAAGCTAAACATAAAAAAGTTTCTTACTTTATTGATCATAAACCTTCATTTGAACCAAAGCAATTTCAATTTAGTTCTGCTAGAAGATTCACTCCCGGTTTTCTTGCACTTTTTGATAAAGGTTTCAATGTACAAGATTTATTTCTATCGAGGCAGTTAAAAGCTGTAATTCCAACATTTTGCACCCTCTGCGACAGTTTGCACCCTCTGAAGTGTATCATTGCAAGCGCATAGCACGTGCAAGAATACACATTGAACGTGTCATTGGAAGGCTGTAAGAATTTCGACTTCTAAAGAATACTCTGCCTATTACATTAGCCCCGCTAACAGATGATATATGGATAATTGCTTCTGCCATTGTTAACCTGCAACCACCTCTGGTAAAAGCGACAGCAATATAATTTGTTGTTCTATAATGTTATTTTTGAATGCTGTTTTTTGAACTGTTGCACCGTGTGCAGCCTGTAAAATCCTGGTTGTTACTTGGCGCTTACCGGACTCTTTCCAAGACCCGTTCGAGAATGGCAACCAAGATCTGTTCATTTTTTTATGAAAAATAGAAAAGTGATCAATTGCCACCCTCGGGCGGGTCCCAAAAACATTCCAGAGATGACGAGCCTGACCTGGATTTTGCATGCTGTTTGCTCTTTTATTTTTGGTTATTGTGCTATTTTATGAAATTTGGTTTATTTTTTTATTTATTATGGCATTTTATATCTATGCAGCATGCGAAACCCTGGTCATTACTCAGCACCCCCTCCCCTGACCCCGTCGGGCGGGTCTCGAAAACCATCCGGAGGTGACGAGTTCTGACCTGGATTTTGCCCTTAAATTTTTGGTTATTATTGTACTATGTTATAAGTTTGATTAATTTTTTAATTATATTCGCTTTTTAATATCTTTACTTGCACAATTAAATATCATTTATTTTGAAATACTGCGGTTTATAGACAAATAAGCTGTAATCATCAGGACATATCGCCACATTGGTTTATTTATACATCTACTATAGTTATTATAGATATGCAAACATAATAAGGTGTCAAAGTCCAGGGGCGTTCTCCTCTGAAGTGTATATTTGCAAGCGCGTAGCACGTGATAGAATACACACCACCCATTTTTTGAAAAAGGGGTGCGGTTTAATCAGCAGTCAAATTCCGGATGGCGGGAGCAAGAACAAGATCAGATATTGAACTAATGCAGCATTCGATAACTAATTTCGCAATTATTTTCGATATCTACCATTTGACAGCTAATGTCGAATGCCAAATTTAGCATTTGAAATCAATAGGATTTGACATCAATTTTATTACTTATTTGTATTATTATTGTAAATAAATTTAAATTATTGTAAAAGAAATAAAATATAATTTCGCGTAATAACGCTCTATTAGTGCGAGTAAATTAATATCTGATATAAAATTATCAATTATCTAATTAAAGTAGATGAAAACGACAAAGTTAGTAATAAAAACTTATAGTTATTCCTTGTGACGGATGCAGGAAGTTTTGGTGGGTGATTATGTTAATCACATAACTTAAATTTTCATAAAAAAAAGGCACCGTGATCAAAGTTACTTAAGGGCTAATGTCAGTGCCGAGTGGGGGATGAAGGGGGGGTCACAGGTGGGGAGGGGGGTCACAGGATATAGAGGACATTTTTCAAATTGATAATCGTGACCCCCCCCCCGCAACCTTCGAAACCCGTATTGTCGGCCTTGAACTGTATATACCATGGATCCGTCACTATTTATCCTAATAACTAAAAACCTTGCTAAGACTAAAACATTTTGTAGCTTCTAGTACTAGTATTTTTTTAATACTAAGCGACCCTTAAAAGTTTAGGTCACGGTGCGATTGCACCTGCGTATTGCTGAGGGCGCATACGATGTCAGAGTGTCTGATTTCCCTAGACTTGACCTGTTTCCCTGATTTAATTTAGTTATAAAAAATTCAACTTCAGAAAAAAAGCAATTGATTGCTTTTAGAAAAACACAAAAAAGAATGTCATAAAGCTATCTCTCTACATAATGCATAAAATATACGTCTGATAGATGTCTTGTCGGCTTGCAGCTTTTCCTCTGAGATTACCCTGACATATCCAAAATTCAACCCTATTTCCCTGATAGTTCTTTTTTTTTTTGCAGAGATCTGAATTCCCTGACGCTACTTTAATCTATGCATGTCATATTATTATTTTTTATATTATTACAATACATTGTCACAAAGTGCCTAAGGATATAAAGTTTAACAATGTCAAAGTATATATTTAAAAAGAAAAAAAAAACGAAATAAAGATATTGTGCCGAGTAAAGAAATTCTTTTTTATGGTAAGTACTTAATAGACTAATGAATACCTATGTATATTTAATTTAGTAATAACTAGTAATCATTATGAAAATTATTAACTGCAATTTTTTGTATTCACAAAAATTTTAAATGACAATATATTACATAGACACGGAGAATTATGAACACTGTCACAGCAGCTCCCGAATCATTTTAATATTTTGCATTTATTGCATCGTTCTGCTGACTTAAATTTTGATGGTGTTTAGAGTAAAAATAAAATGTACAATTTTTCAACAAGTTTTTTTGTAAACATAACTTAATATTTAAATAAATTATTTTTGAAAGAAAAAAAAACTGAATTTCATAACAAATTTAAAAAATACATATGAAACTAAAAACATTCCAATACCTCTTCTATTTTTAGATGTAGTTATGCATTTTCCACTGCCCACTCTGACTTTTCAAACTTCACTTTTGGTAAGGGTAATCCCTTCCCTTAAATAAATTGAGGGGAAATCTTATTGCCTATTTAAGATATAGAAAAATGTTTCTCGACGATTGTGCTACTTCACTTTGAAACCCATGCTATTGGCAATGACAGAACTGAAACTGAAAATCAAACACATTTTAATTACATAATGCGTGGTAAATAGCTGTAAAACTCTAAAATTCCTAATTTTAATTTTAATATTAAGTAGTTTTAAACTTATAATTAATTTTGAAAATAATGAATTTCCTAAAAAGTTTAAATTTAAAGGTTAAATTTAAAACTTTTTCAGCTCCCCTGCCGTTTAAAAAAAGTAAAGGTGACAAGATCAAATCATCAGCTTGCTTGTTTTTAAAACTTTGTTAATTAATTAAAACAAACAAGCTATAGCTCTATAAATTTTGAATTCTATACATAAACATGTTGTATACTCATTTTTCTTACACGAACTCAACAAAAGATGTGAAAAAAACTTAAAATTTAAAACTAAAATATCTCAATCAAATATATAAAAAATCTATATAATTTAAATCTATATCTATATAAAAAAATTCAAATCTATATCTATATAAAAGATCTATATAAATCAAATCAATTATAAAAAATCTCAATCATGACACATGCGCATCAAAATATACCCCGAAAAAGCCACCTATATAGGGTGATAGTGGACACATATAGGTGTATAGAAATAGGATTTTTGAAATCCATCTATTATGTTCGGGAAAAAAAAATCATTTTTATGTTGAAAATTTCCCAATTTTTTACTGTTTCGATTATTTACTAAACAAGCCATAAAATTGAAATGGGTCATGGGAACTTTATGAAATTTTATGGTGTTGTACCTATATAGTATGGCTATCAATGTATAAAATTTTATGCAGATGGCTATCAATGTATCAAATTTTATGCAGGGGTTTAGCTCTTATCTATCTGTTAATCTATCCGTGTTAGATTGGAAACTCGTGGCAAAAACTGTGACTGTCTCATTTACAGGATTGGGCGTCTTAAGCTGAATGAGAACATTTGCTTGATGTTTCTCGAGCTGATGAGAAAGAGCCCACTGTGCGCTGCAACGATTGTGTGACACACATCAGGCAAGGCTTTCCACACAATGGAATTAATCCACATTTCGTAAAAATCTCAAAGAGCTAGCTGCTCAAGATGAAAAAGTTGCAGAACAAATTGCTGCAAAGGTGATTGCAAGCAAAACAGCTTCATCAAAAGGCACTGTAAGGCTATCAAAACCATCTGGAGGACCACCTTTTACTGTGACTCCAGGTGCATCATTTAATAATGAATACCTCAAGTAATGTTACATTGACAAGACAAATATAATTATTCATGAAGCATTTTTCTCCTCAATAATTTAGTAATTAGAAAAATGTTTCTTAAGCCAACTTGTAATAACAGGGCCAAATGGACCAAAAACCATTTTTCTGCTTTGAAGACACAAGACATGGTCAATGTTCAGCTCAACACAGGTTTGTCTAATGTGGGAATGATGAAATTGACAAGAGTAGTAAACCAGACACACAGGTACACAGCTTGTTGAGCCGAATTTTAACAAACATTTTCTGGCTGCTGGTCGAAAACTGAATGATTTTTCTACCCACTTAAATATAAAGGTTTCTGATGTAAAATGTGAAACTAGTTCAGATCACACTGTTACCCACTGCAAAAACATCACTGACCTTATCGGCACAAACAGCACATCAAGAAACGTTTCAACTGAGAATTATAAACATCGGAATCGATGGTGGCAAGGGATTTCCGATCACTTGTTTGGGAGTCATCGACAGAGCCACAGAAGAGTCTCCACCTCAAAAGCGTCTCTTGACTGACAGGCTTGCTAAAGATACGGGTGTAGAGCGCCAGATGCATATGGCAGTTGCAGAAGAGCTTCCCGACACTTATAAGAATGTCCGCCAAATTTGGTCGCTCACTCAAGTCGATAGAGTGGAGGCCACTGTTGCTTGAGACTTGAAACTGGCCAACATTCTTTGAGGGCTTCAAGCTCACTCAAGCTCTCACCCTTGCTCTTGGTGTAGCATTGATTTCACAAATCTGGAGTAAGCTGGAGCCTTGAGAACACTTAGGTTACTCAGAGAGAGTTATAAAAGCTTCTTGAGTGCAGGGAGCATTCTTTCTTCGATGAATCCAAAACTTGGAAAGTCGGTTTTCCTAGTTTTTAGATTCATCGAAGCGCTCCCGAAGCTGCTATGGATCAGACCTTCAAGATGACTTTTTGGACAAAATCCAACAATTTCAAGACTCATACCTTGCTATCATGAATGCTAGTGTTACACCCAAGATCCATGTGGTATTTTACCACATCAAAGATTTGAGAACCGCTACATGTCACCACTTGGAATTTATAGCTCATCATTGGCAACGATACAAACGACTCCTATCTTATCCAGAATACGCTTTTAGACTTAAAAACTGCTTTGTAGACTACAACAGCAAGCACCTTTAATAGGTTTTGCCAAAAATGCCACATTTTATAGTTCTAAAATTGCGCAGCTTATTTTAGAACTATTTAATTAAATTAAAAAGTAGTTGTTTCTTGAATCAAGAAGAAAAACCTAAATTGTGATTGAGAGTATATTGTTAAGTTATCAATTTAAAAATAAAATTTTTAAATTGAGTTAAAAGCTTGTACCTCTTATATTTAAGTTTTCTTCAACTCTTTAATTCAACTATATCAGGTGACTTGCCTAACTAATATTCAAGTTTTATTGCATCGAAAGTTTTTTTCAGCTTTGAACCTTTACTAAAGCCCCAAGGTGCATGAAGAGGAAGCCTTAAAATTAATTTATAGGGCAAAACCCTCCAATTAGTGTTATGTGTACATGCATTCCATTATATTTTACAATCTAATTTAATTTTACTGGTTTTTCATGCAAAAAAAGCCATGGTTTCTTATTGCTTTTTTATTTTGAACCTATACTAATGCATAGAATAGCTAAACGAAAAAGGCCTACTTTGTGAAAATCTAAAAACTGGCGTAAAAGTTGCAATTTTTAAATATTTTTCATTAAGCTCTATTATTTTTTATATTGATTGGTGCTCAAGGTAGCAAAAAATGCAAAATGAACCCCTCAGTTGGTCATTTTCATTGAAAATTGTTTGCCAATTTTATAAGGAAACTTTGGAGCTCGAAATGATTTTGTGGCCACAGTTTTTTAGCAAATGGTCAAACTCCAAAACTCTAATAACAAAAGTACCAACACTGTCAAAATGTTTGATTTTGCTAAACGTTTTGGCCTATACTTTATAACTAAGCAAGATATCTACATGAAACTTAATACATTGATACACGTACTATATAGGTACAACACCATAAAATTTTATTAAGTTCCAATGACCCATATTAATTTCATAGCTTTTTAAGAAAATAATCAAAACAGTAAAAAATAGGGAAATTTTTAACTTAAAATTGATTTTTTTTTCTCGGATGTAATAGACGGATTTCAAATTTCCCATTTCTAGACACCTACATGTGTTCACTATCACCCCATATAGGTGGCTTTTTCGAGTTAGCTAGAAGGGCACTATCCCCGAAAAAATCAACATTGGTGATAGAACTGGAACTATGACTTGATTGATCAGGAGCTCTGCACCCTAACCACCTGGCATCGCTGATATGGCGACTAACGAACATTAAAACTATATAATATTTTTTTTTAACGGAAATATTGCTATAGATCAAAATTAAGGAAAGGTTGACGCAAGGCAATTTTTATGTTAAAGTCAAGCTGTAAGACTTAATATACGTTTGAGTTTGTTTTACCATTACATAGTTTGATGTTTACGTGCCTTAGACATTTACCAAAATTAGATATTAGCAAACATAAAATCAAAATTTACACTCGCCGAGTCATAATTTGAAATAAAACTAAATAGGACCATTAAGGCTATTGAAATCACCGCGCAGAAGAGCTCATTATCTCCTACTTCTGTTTTGGAAATAAATTTTGCGTTGCGTAATTTATGGACAATTTCTAAGCCGGAGCGAGTATGCTATAAACTGATATTAAGCGAGGTGTCCAAAGCGGGTAGGTTAAGTTTTAATTGAGCATATAATATTTTATGCTCAATTAAAACTTAACCTACTTTTCTGCCTTTTACATTTTCAATAATCGTAATTATCTTTTTTCGAAATAAATTATATTAACAATAACAGTTCAATATGAAAATCAATAACAGTTTCTTTAAATTATTATAACACATTATTGGTTGTAGGATATCATAAAAATTTATAACAATAACATCAAACAAATGGTCATTGTTCGCTTTAAGACTTTCTGTTTCTATAGACTGTGGATGCTGCCACAGTCAGTTAAACATCGTAACATTTTGTTACGATGTTTAATTGACTGTGGCAGCATTGTTCTAAATTATTGTTGACCACTTAATAATTTAATTATTCTTATATAAATGGTATAACATTGAACTGCATCGACAATTACAATACTAAATGCAAATGTAGTTTAATGTATTTTGCAAACATATTATAATTACTTTTGCTTATTTTGTATGACTGCAGAATAGGTTTAGGCATAGTTTAAGTCTAAACATAGTTTGAGATATACAATAAGATTCTTATGTATGTAACTGTAAAACTATTTTTTTCAAATGACTCTTAATATGAGCTTGTTTGAGTAGGCGTAAGTTAAGTTTGGCTTAGTTTAGTTTGGCTTAGAGCAGATCCTTTAGACATCATTGACTTAGATAATCGCCTGCAGCTTTGAGTAATAGCAATATTCTCATTTTTTACTATTAACCTGTAGTAAGTTACGGAAAATATTTACAAGTTTGATCGGGTTTTAAAAGACAAATTAACTTTGAGCATCCTGACCCGACTAATGGCAAATAGTTTTATAACGACATTTGTTTTTCAGCGGCGTTTAACAATTTAACATAGATGGTTTAAACCATATTATAAGATATTTCGTGTGCAATAATTTGCTTAAGCCAATTCTGAATAGTGTGAACTGCACTTTCTAACATCTCGTGCAATATCTGTCCGCATTCTATGTGCTATCTTTCTACCTCGACTGTTTCTGACTTTAACTTTCTTCGTTCAACCGTAACTCACTTACTCTTCAGCGAAGCGGGTCAGCGAAGCGGGTGACAATGCTCTTTAGTGAGCTGAACTTGTCTTCAATGGCCCGGGTCAGTGTCTTCTATATGGCAATTTCCCGGAGGAGGACAGACCACAATACCCAATTTCAAAAATAATATATATCTACGATATCTTAATGTGCTAAAAAGTAAAATCCATATTTTGTTAATATGACATAATGGTGACATTTTTTTGTTTTGTGCATTGGAATTTCTCTATGCAATCCTTCTAACTAATCCTTCTAACTAAATTAAGGGGTAAACAGATTCTATCTGTTGACCAACCTTGCACCCCTTCTTCATCTATTAGGCTGGCGCAGATGTATTTTTAATACATTGTTTCCAGTTTAGGATGTTGAATGCTGGATCTTCTTGACTCAATGCATGGGTTTGCTTGTGTCACTGTTTTTACGACTAGGCAACTCATTCTATTATCTCCTTATGAGGGTACAGCTCTAAAACTCAGTTTTATGGTTCTGAGGCCGGCTGGTAGTCAGGTTTCCCAAACTCCGTGGTAGCTCTCAGAGAGGCTGATTCCATCAACAGCTGAAAAATATCAAAGTATTAACAGTGCCATGTTGCGCATGGATGGTGTCCCTGTTTGTACTTTTGGTGTGCATTGCGGAGGCCACATTTGGAGCCCTTTGTTACGGCTTAGGGTTTATTAGTAGTAATGAGGCAATTGCTTAGGCTATTAAACGGTGTTCTGAGTACTATCTATGCTTTGAGTCAAGTTCTTCAAACTAATTTAAAAATGAATAAAGTACCAAAAACTATAAAACACAAAAAACCATCATCATCACCAAGTTCTCTAAACCTATCATTCACTAATATTCGTGGTCTTCGAAGTAACTTTTCTTCTGTTGAGTCTTATGTCTTGCAAAGTTCACCAGACCTACTTGCTCTTTGTGAGACTAATTTGAGTTCAGCTGTCTCATCTTGTGATCTTAGTGTTGATGGTTATCTTCCTCTGATTCGTAAAGACTCCAATAGTCACATGCTTGGCCTGGGCATTTACATTCGTAAGAATTCACCTGTTTGTCGTAAAACTAGGTTTGAATCCACAGACTATTCTTTCATGTGCTTTCGTTTAGCACCACTTCACTCTATTGCCTTTCTCTTTGTTTTATATCGCTCTCCTTCATCTCAAGACTGCACTCTTTTTGATGTTATTTCTGGTCATATTGACCAAGCCCTCTCTCTTTATCCATCAGCTAATATAGTTGTTGTCGGTGACTTTAATGCTCACCACTCCGAATGGCTTGGCTCTAGTGTCAGTGACTCTGCAGGCATTAAAGCCCACAACTTTTGCCTTTCTCAATCCCTAACTCAAATAGTCAACTTTCCAACTCGCTTTCCTGACAACCCTAATCATTTACCTTCTCTACTCAACTTATGTCTTGTTTCTGATCCTAGTCAGTGCTCAGTTTCTCCACATTCACCCTTAGGTGCTTCTGATCACAGTTTGATCTCTTTAAAACTAACATCTCATTCTTCTTCATCACCTGAATCCCCCCATTATCGAACCTCTTACAACTACAGTAAAGCTGACTGGGATTCTTTCCGTGATTTTCTTCGTGATGGCCCTTGGGTAGAAATCTTTCAACTTCCTGTCAACAAATGTGCTTCTTACATAACTTCGTGGATTCAGGCTGGCATGGAATCTTTTATTCCCTTTCAACGATTCCAGGTCAAGCCTCACTCTCCTCCATGGTTTTCTTCACACTGTGCTGCTGCGATTGCCAATGGAAACCGTTACTTCCATATTTATCAGTAAAACAATTCTCCAGAAAACAGACGTCTGTTTATTACTGCTAGAAACAACTGTAAAAAGGTTTTGTCTAACACCAAAACCCGCTATTCTCAGGTCATGAAATCTCGTATCTCATCTCAAAAATTAGGCTCTCGTGACTTCTGGAGAATCTTTAATAATATCAATAATAAGGGCAAATCTATAATTCCACCTCTCTTGTATGGTTCAGACTTTGTCACCTCACCTAAAGACAAAGCCGAACTGTTTGCTAAAAACTTTTCATCAATATCATCTCTTGATTCCACTACTTGCGTTCTACCTGATATTGCCAACAAACAGGTTGATCCATTGCTTGACATTCATATCACTCCAGCATCTGTATCTAAAGTGATCTCCTGCCTAGACTCTTCTACAGCTTGTGGCCCAGACAACATACCTGTTATTGTCTTGCAGAAGTGTTCTCCGGAGCTGTCGTCTATACTCTCAAAACTATTCAACAAGTGCTTATCAGAGTCTTGTTTTCCAGCCTGCTGGAAAGCCGCATCTATTATCCCTATCTTCAAAAATTCTGGGGAGCGATCTGATTCGTCTAACTACCGTCCTATAAGTCTTCTTCCTATCATAAGCAAGGTTTTTGAATCTTTAATTAACAAACACTTAATTTCTCATCTTGAATCTAATAACTTACTTTCTGACCATCAATATGGATTTCGATCTTCTCGTTCTACAGCTGATTTGCTAACAGTAATAACTGACAGGTTTTATCGTGCATTAGATGAAGGTGGAGAGGTTAAGGCCATCGCTCTTGACATTTCAAAAGCGTTTGATAAAGTTTGGCATGCTGGTCTTCTCCATAAGCTTTCTTCTTATGGTGTATCCGGCAACATCTTTAAGATCATTGAATCCTTCCTTTCCAATCGTAGCATAAAAGTTGTCCTCGATGGACAACACTCTTCTTCTTATTCTGTAACTTCAGGGGTTCCTCAAGGTTCTATCCTTGGCCCTATACTCTTTTTAATTTACATTAACGATCTTCCAGATATTCTCACATCTAAGGTGGCATTGTTTGCTGATGATACTACCATTTATTCTTGTCGTGATAAGAAACCAACACCCTCTGATTGCCTGGATGGGGCATTTAAGCTTGAAAAGGATCTTACTTCTGCTGCAGCATGGGGCTCACAGTGGCTGGTGAACTTTAATTCAGATAAAACTCAATTTTTTTCAGCCAATCGTTATCGCAATAATTTAGATCTTCCTATATTTATGAACGGTGATGTACTCGATGAGTCACCTACTCTTCATCTTTTAGGATTAACTCTTACTTCCAATCTTTCTTGGAAACCATATATCAAATCAGTTGCAAAATTAGCATCTGCTAAGGATGCATCTCTTTATCGAGCTCGCCACTTTCTTACTCTGGATTCTATTCTCTATCTCTATAAATCTCAAATCCGGCCTTGTATGGAATACTGTTGCCATATCTGGGGCGGATCTTCTAATGATGTCCTTTCTCTTTTAGACAAGGTGCAAAAACGCATTGTAAACATAGTTGGACCTGCTCTTGCAGCCAACCTCCAACCATTATCACATCGTCGTAATGTTGCTTCTCTTTCTCTTTTCTACAAATACTATAATGGGCACTGCTCTAAAGAGCTAGCGTCTCTTGTGCCATTTACTAAAATTCATTCTCGTGTTACTCGTCATTCAATTAAGTGTCATCCTTTTTCTGTGACTGTTCCTAAGTGCTCCAAAAACGCTTATTCGTCTAGTTTTTTTCCTCGAACATCAGTTCTTTGGAATTCGCTTCCTTCATCTTGCTTTCCTGATTCATATAATTTGCAATCTTTTAAATCATATGTCAATCGTTATCTTGCTCTACAACCTTCATATTTTCTCTTACAGTAACTTTCAACTTTAATTAGTGGCTGCTTGCAGCCTTGTTGGAAGCGAAGATAAAAATAAAAAATAAAAAAAAACTAGGCACCTTCTGAGTTTCGTTCTAACTTTCTTCCTTCTTTCTAAACTTTACTAACCCTTGCTTATTAATGCGGGTGATGATGAAGTTTAGTGACCTGAACTTTTCTTTGGCGGCCCGGGTAAAGTAATAAGTAGTAATAGTAAAGTAGATAAAATAGAACAAAATAAATATTATTGAATACCCACATTCAATAATATTTATTTTGGTTCTATTTAATCTACCTTAAGTAGTAAAGTTGTATATATGTTTTTAATTTTTGTCAATTGTATAGTAAAATACAATTGAGAAAAATTAAAATCTTATATACAACTTTATTACTTAAGGTTCGGTGTTACTTGTACATTTAAATATTAGTTATTGAACTTGTCAGCCATCAGTAAAAATAATTTTCACAAATCAGCCATGTAAATAAATCTATATGAGCATTTAAATAAAAATTTGATGCAACTAGTTCTTGCTTAGAGACTTAATAATAGTAAAGAAATTATCCATACCATGCAACTTACTAAATTAGTTTTCTTAGCTATTTTAGATCAATTCCAGTGTTTTCATTTCCGTCGCATACGCACAAGGTTAGCCCTAGAGAAGATGCATCAAAAGTAGGTTTAGATTTTTTGAAAAATGCAGACTTAGAATGCGCGTCACAAGTTTAGCGCATGCGTTGTTGCTTAAATGTTCCGTCGTAAAACCTCGTGGATACAAAGTCGCTGTATTTTTTATTTAAAGCAAGTTTACTATTTATTTTGAGGATCAAGATGATCGAAAATAACGTGCACCAAGATTTGGAAGATGTAACGAGTAAGATTTTTTATTATTACTTTATTATTTATCTATTATCAGTTTCTATTCAAGTATTAAGTAAAATTTTCATTCATTTCAAAAATAAATGTAAGTGTAAACACATACATATATGTTACAAATATATATATATATATGTGTATATATATATATATATATATATATATATATATATATATATATATATAAGTATATATAAATATATATACATATATGTATATATATGTATAAGTATATATATATATACGTATATATACATATATATATGTATGTCTATATGGATATATATATATATATATATGTACGACTATATATACATATCTACGAACATGTGTATACATATATATATATATATATATATATATATATATATATATATGTATATATATATGTATATATATATATATATATATATATATATATATATATATATATATATATATATTTATATATATACATGTACGTAGATAGGTATACATAGACGTACATTTATATGTATATATATATCTATATATATATATATATGTACATATATACACACACACCCACACACACACACAAATATATACATACATACATACATACATATATACATATATACATCTGTTAGGGTAGATGTTATTTTTATCTTACAAAAATGACAAAACATTTGCTGAAATAATTGCTGAAGGTGAGGAAAGGATAGGAAACCTGCTGAGGAAGATGGTAGAAAAAGAGCAACTGGAGAAGACTAAGAGCAACCTTTAATTAAAAAAAAAAAAAAAGTACCAATTTCTGAAAAGAGCAGCAGAAGAAGAAGTTTTGAAAAATTTGCATGTTGTCTTCCCTATTCTGAGTTGGGGGATTTAATATTGACATGTTGAACATTTCCAAGTCGCAGATGACAAGAATAAACTATTAAATTATAGAAAATAAAACACTTTTAATAGTAGAACAGAATCTGGATAAAATTAGGGGTTTAAAACCTGTTCTTCACTTTGGCACAAAGTTGGTCAAACAGTACTGGGCAGACGTAATGGTTTCAGAAACAGTATAAAGGATGGCAAATAATGTTTCCTCTCCATAGTCGGGTTTACTTTCTTCTAGTAGTACTTGAAGTACCCTCCTCCAAAGTCTTGTGGAATTTTATGACTTAACAGACCAGATCATATCTTGTTGTGCTGACACAACTTGCTCTAACACTAGAAAACATGTTGCAATTAGATGCAAACGACCAAGAATTGCAACAAGCAACTCAGTATCGACAAGAGAAAGGTAATACAGGATGCAACAGGTTATTTAATGATCTTTCACTGTTTATCCTTCTTGAAGAGTCCAATGGCTGCTCATGCTCCATCCATTCAAGAGTATTGAAGATTTCATCGCAGATCATGATAGATCCACTTTCTCAGACACACTTGGTATTTTACACCACAGTGTGTTCTCTAAGCTTTATCTTTACTTAGCTTTAGCAACGCTTAGAGGAGGAAGAGTGAATAGATATTCTTTTGTAGTTGTTAAAATGTGATGTTCCAATGATAAACAGTTTTGACAGAGAACAACCTTTTACACTGGTCTGTCCCCTCTCAAAGCAATCAGACTTTGTTTCTCAGTCTTTTTTTTTTTTTTTCTCCATCTTGATATAACCAAAGATAACATTCTCTCATGGAAAGAAGAGAAAGAAAGTTTAATAGTAATAACTTTTTTGAGTTTCAATCAAATAATGAAAAAAAACTCTAAAAATTTATATAAAATTTTCTTTTAAAATACCTTCAGCTACACGGTTTCTTTGAGCCCATTTATTTGTATGGTCTTCTGGAAAGAGTTTCATAGTGCACAATTTTGTATTAGATTTTCTTCTAGGACACCCTAATATATGTGTATATATATATATATATAATATATATTATAGTATTTGTAGAAAAGAGAAAGAGAAGCAATAATATGACGATGTAATAAGGGTTGGAGGTTGGCTGCAATAGCAGGTCGAACTATGTTTGCAATGTGTTTTTGCACCTTGTCTTAAAGAGAAAGGGCATCATTAGAAGATACACCCCAGACATGGCAACAGTATTCCATACAAGGCCGGATTTGAGATTTATAGAAATAGAGAATAGAATCCGAAGTACGAAATTGTCGAGCTCGATAAAGAGATGCCACCTTAGCAGATGCTAATTTTGCAACTGAGTTGTTATATGGTTTCCAAGAAAGATTGGAAGTAAGAGTTAATCCTAGAAGATGAAGAGTAGATGACTCATCGAGTACATCACCGTTCATAAATATAGGAAGATTTAAATTATTGCGATAACGATTGGTTGAAAAAAATTGAGTTTTATCTGTATTGAAGTTCACCAGCCACTGTGAGCCCCATGCTGTAGCAGAAGTAAGATCCTTTTCAAGCTCAAATGCCCCCTCCAAGCAATCAGAGAGTGTTGGTTTATTATCTCAACAAGAGTAAATGGTAGTATCATTAGCAAACAATGCCACCTTAGATGTGAGAATATCTGGAAGATCGTTAATGTAAATTATAAAGAGTATAGGGCCAAGGATAGAACCTTGAGGAACCCCTGAAGTGACAGAATAAGAAGAAGAGTGTTGTCCATCGAGGACAACTTTCATGCTACGATTGGAAAGGAAGGATTTAATAATCTTAAAGGTGTTGCAAGATACACCATAAGAGAAAAGCTTATGGAGAAGACCACTATGTTTGAACTTTATCAAAAGCTATTGAAATGTCAAGAGCGATGGCAATAACCTCTCCACCTTTTTCTAAAGCAGGATTAAACCTATCAGTTATTACTGTTAGCAAATCAGCTGTAGCACGAGAAGATCGAAATCCATATTTATGGTCAGAAAGTAAGTTTTTAGATTCAAGTTGAGAAATTAAGTGTTTGTTTATTAAAGATTCAAAAACTTTGCTTATGATAGGAAGAAGACTAATGGGATGGTAGTTAGACAAATCAGATCGCTCTCCAGAATTTTTGAAGATACGTATAACAGAGGCCGCTTTCCAGCATGCCGGAAAACAAGACTCTGATAAGCACTTGTTGAATAGTTTCAAGAGTATAGACGATAGCTCCGCAGAACACTTCTGCAAGACAATAACAAGTATGTTGTCTGGGCCACAAGCTGTAGAAGAATCTAGGCGGGAAATCGCTTTAGATACAGAAGCTGGAGTGATATGAATGTCAAGCAATGGATCAACCTGTTTGTTGGCAATATCAGGTAAAACGCAACTAGTGGAATCAAGAGATTATTGATGAAAAGTTTTTAGGAAACAATTAAGGTTTGTCTTTAGGTGAGGTGACAAAGTCTGAACCATACAAGAGAGGTGGAATTAAAGATTTGCCCTTATTATTAATACTACTAAAGATTCTCCAGAAGTCACGAGAGCCTAATTTTTGTGATGAAATACGAGATTTCATGACCTGAGAATGGCGGGCTTTGGCGTTTGACATTACCTTTTTACAGTGGTTTCTAGCAGTAATAAACAGACGTCTGTTTTCTGGAGAATTGTTTTGCTTATAAGTTTGGAAGTAACGGTTTCGATTGGCAATCGCAGCAACACAATGTGAGGAAAACCATGG
Organism: Hydra vulgaris; assembly: GCF_038396675.1. Classification (NCBI taxonomy): domain Eukaryota; kingdom Metazoa; phylum Cnidaria; class Hydrozoa; order Anthoathecata; family Hydridae; genus Hydra; species Hydra vulgaris. The sequence goes on along the minus strand of NC_088922.1, from coordinate 62,873,022 downwards.
TGGAGAGTGACACTTGATCTGGAATCGTCAGAGGAAACAAAAGATTCCATGCTAGCCTGAATCCATGGAGTTATATAAGAAGCACATTTTTCGACAGGAAGATAAAAGATTTCCACCCAAGGGCCATCACAAAAAAAATTCCAGAAAGAATCCCAGTCAGCTTTACTGTAGTTGTAAGAGGTGCGAACATAGAGGATTCAGGTGATTAAGAAGAATAAGATATTATTTTTAGAGAAATCAAACTGTGATCAGAAGCACCTAAGGGTGAATGTGGAGAGACTAATCACTGACTAGGATCAGAAACAAGACATAAGTTGAGTAGAGAAGGTAATTGATTCGGGTTGTCTGGAAAGCGAGTTGGAAAGTTGAATATTTGAGATTGAGAAAGGCAAAAGTTGTGGGCTTTAATGCCTGCAGAATCTCTGACACTAGAGCCAAGCTATTCAGAGTGGTGAACATTAAAGTCACCGACAACAACTATATTAACTGATGGATAAAGAGAGAGGGCTCGGTCAATATGACCAGTAGTAACAGCTAAAAGAGTACAGTCTTGTGATGACGGAGAGCGAAATAGAACAAAGAGAAAGGCGATAGAGTGAAGTGGTGCTAAACGAAACATGTAAAAGAAAAGTCTGTGGATTCAAACTTAGTTTCACGACAAATGGGTGAATACTTACGAATGTAAATGCCCAGGCCAAGCATGTGACAATTGAAGTCTTTACGAAATAAAGGAAGATAACCATTAACACTAAGATCGCAACATGATGCATCTGAACTCAAATTAGTCTCACAAAGAGCAAGTAGGTCTGGTGAACTTTGCAAGAGATAAGACTCAACAGAAGAAAAGTTTCTTCGAAGACCACGAATATTAGTGAATGGTAGGTTTAGAGAACTTGGTGATGATGATGGTTTTTTTTGTTTTATAGGTTTTGGTACTTTATTCATTTTTAAATTTGATTGAAGAACTTCAGTCAAAGCATAGATAATACTCAGAACACTGTTTAATAGCCCAAGCAATTGCCTCATTACTACTAATAAACCCTAAGCCATAACAAAATGTGGCCTCTGCAATGCACACCAAAAGTATAAACAGGGACCCTATCCATATATATATATATATATATATATATATACATAGGTATATATGTGTATGTGTGCGGGTGTATATATATATATATATATATATATATATATATACATAGGTATATATGTGTATGTGTGCGGGTGTATATATATATATATATATATATATATATATATATATATATATATATATACATAGGTATATATGTGTATGTGTGCGGGTGTATATATATATATATATATATATATATATATATATATATTCATACATCAGAAAAGCCATTTTAATGCTGTATGATCATTCTCACAGAGCAAAAATAAATTAGTTAAAATACTTATCTAACACTTCCTGAAGAGCCTCTTGAAGGTGATACAGACTGTAGACGAAAAAGTCAGATTAGTGTTGTTACTAATTTATATTAATAATAATAATAATACATATATATGCATATATAATATATATGTATATATATATATGTATATATATATATATATATATATATATATATATATATATATACAAATATATATACAAATATATTACTTATTTACCTTATTTTTCAGCATTTATCAAAGAGCAAATAGGTATCAGCTATTTATATATCTTTCTATAAAACAGCATTCGTATTAATTATTTTTTAATTTCTTTTTTTAATTTTCAGCTAGCAAAAAAATAGAATAAGGTAGGTAATCTGTTTAAATTTTATTTTTATTTTGTATTTTTTTACAGACTTTTATCAGAAATATTGGAAAACCAAATAACTTCGTTATTTTGTTAAAAAAATGTTTGTTTTTATTTTAGCTAAAAGGCGTGAGATTCTTGGTAAAAATTATTTTTTTTACAACCCTTTTAATTAAGTTTACTTTTTTTGTTTATCTCTGAATCTTTTAGCAATTATGTTGTCCAGAAGGCGGAGTTGTATGTTAAAATTGTAACCTAGTAACAATTTACTAGCAATTTACTAATTACACATTGGTGGTCATTAAAGATACTGATGATGATGAGTACAAAAAGTGTAAATAAATAGGCAAATAATATATAATTTGTTGATACCTATTATATTTAATCAAAGAAGAAAAATGCTAGATTAAATGACAACAAATGCAGTTTTTTCACAACATAAGGATGTTATTGGGGAAGGTTGCATTATAAAGGGCTCGATAAAAAATACTTACAAATGAAATAAATTAGGTACAAAATGCTAAATTTGTACCTGTTTTAAAATTTAATATGAATAAAGACTTATAACTTCTTTATACTCCTATTATAACTCTAAATAATTCCTTGTCTGACATTTAGGGCTGTATTATTAAAGATTAAAAAGGTGTTATACAATATATGCACGCAGAGTGTTATAATATATGGCAGTGTAACAAGCGTTGTAGGTTGATGATCTTCATCCTCTGGAAAAAACAGAAGAAGATGATTAGTAAGTGACTGATATTTGACCGAAGCCATTGGTTGGTAAATTACTATAAAAAAAATAGATTTTTAAAAATTTTAAATATGTTATTGATTTACTTGTATTTATTTACAATTTCTTGACTTTTTTGGTTGAAAACTGTTTACAACTATTCTTATGTTGCTGTTTTCAGCTTTAGATGTTGCTGAGCAAAGTTGTGCTGGTATTTCTCTTCTAAATATTTTATATATAAACGTTTTATTACAGGGTTTTATTTACTAGCTTTCTTGAAATTTTTATTGTTTACTAAATTATTTACTCTGTGTTTTAACAAATTTGAAATTGTTTTTTAATAAATAGCTAATGATGAAGATAAAGAATATTCTAAAGGTAATTAGCTGTAATATTGATCTACGTTTGCGAATTAAATAATTTTTGAATATACTGTTCTAATTAACTTAAAAATTTTAAATTTCAAGCCAATGCATGGCCAGTAGGTGGACAAAGTGTGAAAAAATTTAGTTGTCTAATCTTGAAAAAAATTTAATTGTAGCATCTATATGTTAAGAGAAATTTATTAATAATTTATTTATATTAACTTTCTTAGTGAACAGGGCTCTGAGCATTGGAATATTTGAAAAATGATTAGAAAAGAAATTTGAAATAAAGTTAAAATAATTATAAAAAAGTATTTTCGGTGACATCAACATTGTGATATTTCAATTACATCTGCGTTGTCCATACACAAAATTAGTACATGTTATTTTAGAGTAATTAGAGATGAGAAAAACCATTATGTTGAATAAATTTGTCATAGTATTCTATCTCATATAAATTTGTCATAGTATTCTTATACTTTGAAAATCAGATTTAATAAATAAATTTACAAATAAATAACTATAACTAATAATTGACACAATTTGCCATGTTCTATCTAATATTCATTTGAGCTATATGATGCTTCAACCGAGTTTCCATTGATTGATCATCTCTTTGAGTTCTCGACAAGATTTTATATATGTTTTTAGTTGCTATGGTACCTTAATTTTGTATAGCAACAATTTATTTTTAAATTAACCTTTTAATAGTATTTTATTTGCGCTAAGACACAATATCGGGCGTATGTATTAAAAGTAACAAACTGTGCACTTTTCAGATTTTTCTAATTTGTTTAAATTTTGTTTTAAAGTTTAATCGAATTTATATATGTATATATATATATATATATATATATATATATATATATATATATATATATATATCACATACATATTTATTTAGACCTCGAAGTACTCAAGCAATTGCGTATGTCTGTTTACATTTATATTTTTGGTTCTTCATTTTAAAATTTTTAAACTAAACTAATATTTATTTATATATATTTCAATTTTATCAATTTTTGTTTAATAAGTCAAATGTAACAGTAATTGTTTCATATGCGATTATTGATAGTAATTACAATCTTTTTTTTGTGCGATTATTGATAGTAATTACAGTAATTGTTTCGTATGCGATTATTGACAGTAATTACAATCTTTTTTTGTATCTAGGAGTGGAAGAGGACGAAATAGGTAAGGGTTTTAAAATGAAAAGTCTGGTCACTTTTTCATACTTAACTATTAACAAATATAATACATGATATATTTAATTGTTAACCGTAACTTATATTATATATTTAGCTTTAAAAGAGTTAAAAATAAGAAAAGGTTAGTTGTTTACTAAATATCTTCATTTTTTATATTTAATATTTTACGATAGAATCTTATTTATTTTGCGATAAATCTATTAATTTCGTATCTTTTTTTATAGAATCGATTAAAAAGCAGATAGGTATTTGTTATTTCTTTTCTAATAAATAACTATCTATAGTGACACGGATTTCATAACTGCTAACAGGTCCCGGTGCATAGGGAGTGTAACACCTATCACAGAATATAAAATCACTGTATTCTGTGTCAGTCCAAGTAACAGTTATGAATATCGTACTTAAATTACTTAACTATTTACTTAAGTAAAATGACTTCAGTAAACTGATTTACTTAAGTAAAATGGCTTAACTTACATTTACGTTGCAGCATTTTTTTAAAAATTTTCAATTATTTGATTGCAATAAGCTGGAATTATTATTTTTTTTTTTTTTTTAGCTAAAAGAAAAGCAATTCTTGGTAAATAAAATTGTTAATAAGTATATTTAAAGTTTAATATTTTTATGGTACGTAATATTCTGCAACTTTCCAGCTTAGTAATGAGCAACCTTTTATTTCTCTCTGCAAGTCTCAGATTGCCGGTACGCACTCTTGTCAAATCCTTATTCCAACGTTGGGCGTCCTTCGTGTCCGATAACCTGAAATTGTGCTAAAAAAAAAGTGCACATGCATCGACTGACTTTTAGGGAGAACATGCAGCAGAGTGCACACATCGACTGAGGGTTTGGGTATAGTAGGTTCGCTTGTAAAACAAGAAATAGTTTTTTCATATTTTCGGACCTTAAGGACCGCATCGGAAAAAGGGACAATCTAGGTAGGCTCTAGGCTGGTCGACAATCTAGAGCCTACCTAGGTTGTCGACCAACCTAACCTAAAGTAATTTAACTTTCAAAATTTACTTCAAATATTTTTGGATTTAGAATTTGCCGAGAATAAAATTGTTTCAGGTATTCCATATTTTAAAACTAGTTTTATATTTAATTTTTTCTATTTCTAAGTACTTCTTGACTCGATTCGTCAGTCGAGATGCAAGTGGTCGTATGTCCACATTTTGTGTTTTTCCGGTTTATTATCGATAAATGCTCCTCGATCAATGGGTTGGGTGTCCACTAAATATGGTCACAAGAATAACAAAATTTTAGGAAATATTTGAATAATTAGTCGGACTTACTCGCAGAAAGTCGTTATAACTTAAAATTTTTAAAAATAGACATTGCCTCTCAGATCTCGGCTGACTTTTTTTATTGTTTTTTTCCATAACTTAGCGTAATTTAGCGAAACTATCTACTTTATAATATATAGACCACTTATTGTGTAGATGTAAAATTCGTATGTTTTCTTTAGGACCTTCAAAAGATTTTGAAGCAAAAAGTATATTTCTTTGATTACACCGTTTCAAATCATTTTCCTTTTTAACACGCAATAATTTTATTGAATATCTTATAGATTTAACTCGTCAAGGTTTTGATGCCTATCGGCGAAGCCACCCTGGGCCCAAATCGAGGGCCGCTTTTAGGGTATGGAAAAAAATGGGGCGGACCGGCCAGGATTTACACCATACCCGCGCCGTGTTCGCGGTCGTGATCGTGGTGGAAGCACCGTTGTTAATAATTTTTCGTACACCTTTTAGGTGATTAAAAGTAAACATAATATATATAAGGCAAGTATATATTTTTATGGTCTTACATATTTAAGAAAATAATATTTGTTAATGAATCCGCTTTTTTCTTTAACGGTGGTACATATTAAAGAATCTAAACAGCTTAAAGATACAATACATGATAAATTGTAAGTTTATACAAAATAAATAAGTTACCAATGCCTTTATTGTAACAGTTGTATAGTCCCAATAATGTTGGGGTGTTGAAAATTAAAACATTATCAGGGCCAATGACACAAGGGGCAACAAATACTCTTCCCACCCGGACTTTTTGTTTGTTTTTATAAAGGAAAACGTTTTAGAAAAAATCATTGAAAAGAATGTCTTTAAAGTTTTTTTAAATTTACTAGTTGTTATTGAGTTAATAAAAGCGAAAGCGCATATAACAGAGCACCTCAAAAATAAAAATATTGAAACTGACTAAACATGAAATTATTCTACTTGAATACAAGTAAGAGCTGTTTTTAAGCATTTTTTTACATAATTAAGTTTTAGCATTCATCGCTGAAATTAGGTCTTTTTGATTTCAATATAGGCATTGTTTCCCGATTACGCAATTGCATTCATATGTTCAAGTTATCTTCTTTATTTAATTCTTATTAAATGACATTCTAAAATGTATATTTTATCAATATCAAAAAAAAGAAACTTATCAATATCATATAAAAAATTAGTATTTTAATTACTTAGCTAATTATACGTATTTGATTCATAAAACGTAATTAAATATATTTATTATCCCGCGTTTCGTAAGTTTTTTTCCATCAAGAACTGTTTCGCAAGCTGCGGTGCGAAAGAGTTTCGTCTCGAAAGAAATTTGGTTTTTTATCATTATTTTTAAAATAAAACCTTAATATGTTCATATGTTGCAATACTGAAAATAAAATTTATACATTTATACAATTATAAACATTTTTGTATATAAAAGTTTTGTTTTTTTAAATTGTATCCGTTTGGCCAACAAGCTTTCTGTTTAGACTTTAAAACATCGTTTAGCGAAAGAGTTCGCCTCACAAGTGCGACTTACGTAAGCGCCACTTTCGTATGTAGCAAAATAGTTTTATTTCGAAATTCAACTCGCGAAAGGCTACATTTCTTAGGTAGCATTTCGGTACGAAAAAAAAAAATTCCTGATTCTCAATATCCTTCCAAAAGAACTTTATTTATCCGGAATTGTACAACTCTAATTGTAATACTGTTTTTAAATAAACGCTGAATAATTAATTAATAGAATTTTTTTCTTTTTGTGAAAAAAGTATTCAATTTGGCTTTCCTCAGATTGCTAATTAGAATCGCGAATTAAGACCTGCTTCGATTCGATACAAAAAAATCCCGATTCGCAGGGCCCCATTATTTATATATATATATATATATATATATATATATATATATATATATATATATATATATATATATATTTGGGTTTGGGGTCTCTTGATGTCAAAAATTGTACTTCAAATGTGTCAAGCAAAGGTTATAGAGATAAATACAGTATTATAGGTTTTTTTTTATTTATTTATTACGTTTCTACCAACCATTTGATAAACTAAAATATAAATTTTACAATATAAAACTCAATGGAAAATTTTTTACAATTTGCTATTGCGTTTAAGTGTTGCATTTTGATTTAAAAAAAAGGAAATAAGTTAGCATTTTGATATTGTAATCGTTGCAAAAAACCATTTTCGTCATTTTATTAACAATAGTAGAGTATATGCTATGATATATTTTAGCTATAAACCCCTAACGGCTTACACCACAAAAAGGCTATACATATTAAGTATGCCGATATCAAATAAGGTATAAGCAGTTCAATGTCAATATATAAAGCACCATGACACAAACATATCAATTAGGGGAGTTTATACCAGTATCAAAGTGGCCGTATATATGTGCTTAATTAAAAAAATACCTGCCACTTAAATATTATAAACATCTATGCCTATAGTTAAGACATAAACACTATAAAATCATAGGTACCACTATACGTAAAATAAAAAATAAATAAAAATAGGTTTTTGCAATAACATTGTGTAAAAATGCAACGTAAGAAATCCTTGGATGATTGCAACACGCTAGCCGAGAACCAATAGGCCAAATGTCCATCTTGTGTTTCCGAGAAAATCGAGTTTTGAATTTTAATTTATAGAATTTATATACACCCTGGAATTTTTTTATTCTTGTGACTAGATTTAGTGGACACACACCTCGTTTAATATTGAATATTTTTTGATAATAAATTGGGATAACATAAAAACGTGGACATAACGCTATACGGTTCTCGGCTGACAATCAAGTTAAATAATTTAAGCAATATCTAAAATGGTGTTACTAGCAAATTATGTAAATGTATTGAAGTTGGAAGTTGAAGATGGCGTAATTACAACATAGCAAACGTGTGCAATGCCGACAGCCTTAAATATGTATCAAAATATTCAAATAACAGGTCTCAGTTCTATGAAAAACACGGTACTCCGGGTGTCGTTTTCACATGCATGTCAAAATTCTTTTGCGAGGATACCATTTTATTCAAGCAGCAGGTACCTTTAAAAACAATTTTTTTAAAAAATAGTAACATTTAATGTATAAACAATTTCAACGGTGAGCGTGGCGGCCATCCAAACTTCTAAATGATATCTATTGTACCTTCTTTATTTATTATATCTATGTGATATCTATAATATCACGTTATTGAAGAAACTTAGGAGTAATTTTACAATTTTTTTCTTTCTTATAAAAACATTTAAAAAAAAATCAAAAACTATTCAAATTTACCTGCTATAAAATTTGTGAATGGATTTTTCTAGTAAAGTCGGTTACTTTGCATTGGTGGTATGTATTACTTAATTAGCAGAGCATTTAAAGAATTGCAATTTGTAGATGTTGCATAGCAGGCTCTTTTTGTGGAGTATCGAGTGCATTAAAAATAAATAAAATCTATATAAAACAAAATGATATATGTCAGGGTCAGGGTTATTCATAGTTAATAACCTCACTATCCCTTGTTTCAGTTTTTTTTTTCTAATTGATTTTGTTATATACTGGCTAAATTAAATATTTTCAAGTAAAAATTTATGCTAATTTTGTAATATTAAAGAATCGATATGCAAGAGATACTTAAAAGTACAGCATTTGAAGTTATTAATAGCAAAAGTGCTGTATACAAAATATTATTATTAAAAAATTGATCTTTTATCTTACTATTATTTTGATTGGTTCTGGCAATCTTGACAAATCCAAATTTCATCTTCTTTTTCATAAGCACTTAGTGGGATTTGTTCACAGTCACGAATAATTACGAATAAATTTCCATCAAAATATAAAAACCTGATAAAATCAAGATATGAATTAAAGCATTGCATTTGTAATTGTTTTTATTATTAACTAAACTCATTAGTAATTGTGAAAATATACCTGTTAAATATGTCTTCGTCTCCAGGTAGCCAAAACATGCGACATGAGCAATGCAGTGGAACACGAAAAATCTTAGCAACACATCTTCTAAACAATAAAGGCTTTGCAGTGGCTGGAAATATATCCATCCTGTTGTTTGATATACATTTTAGGAGATGACTTCTCATTTCACTTTGTTCAAACATCATATTTGTTGATGGTACACCTTTTGTTTCAAGAATCTGACGAGCCCATGCAACAGCATAAATTCCACAATCCACACCATTTGTTTGCTGTTGAACTGGTAAAACTTTTAAAACAAGATTTTTTTGTTGACAATGTAAAATGGCGCATATTTGTCTTTTTGTCTGCATGCTGACTGAACCGTGGAAAAGGCTGTCAAATATATATATCTCCCCTGGTTTGCAATCATATGTTGTCACACATATCCAGTGAAGATTTCCATCATGAAGAATTTGGACAAATGGTGTGCTGGTGTAGATATGGAAAGATAAAACTTGTCCTTTAATAGGATCTTGCAGACCAACATCAATATTTAATTGAAGTGACATTAGTTGTTGACAAAAATGAATCACCTTATCATTTAGCATCTGCCCGTTAGAAATGTCATATTGTTCTCTACTTCCAATCAATGAAGATTTAAGACTTTGAATGCGTCTAGAAATCTTTTCGAGTTGTTTTTTATCTTCAATTATGTTAGCATCATACGAGTGATTGCTATCATCGGTTGAAAGATGCTTTATTTCAATTGCGTCATTAGAAACAGTAAATGTGTCACAATTGTCAAAATCAATCAAATCATTTGTGACCTCAGAAACATTCAGGGTATCTTTCATACTTTTTTTAGCCATTACACTGATATCTGTGGCTGCCTTACAAATATCATATTTATTACCAAATCTTTTAGTCATTTTTCTTTTGCCCCGCTTAGGAATGTGGCAAAGTTTTGGTGAATTTGTTAGTGACTTACTCCAAGTATCAGGTTGAATCTCTGGGCGTAGCAGAATTCCTTTTTCTGCTGGAAGACTGTCAGCTAAATTTTTTTTAAGTTGACGTAACCCTTCAAACAAATTATCAATGGTTTGTTGTGATTGACATTAATAACTCATTTGCCTAATTTCACTTAAAAGCTCACGACAAGTTGCAGATGTATGGTCCTCAGCTATCAGACCATGACTATTATTTACTTGTGTGCAATCAATACTTTTTAATTCCATTACATTCTCTTTAGTAAGCGGAGATGAAGGCGATTTAGATGGTGGTGCTGTATGTTCGAAATGTGCTGTATGTTCAAAATGAATATTTTGTAAGGAAATTTCATTGGATTGTGCTAAACTTATTTCCTGTGAAAATAAATCCAGCTTGAAATAAGGAGTTTGCATATGAGGTGCCAAATGCAGACCATGTGAGATTTTCTTTAATAAAAATGGCAAAGAAATGCTTACAAGGATAGGAGCTACGAAACCAACTAGGACATGAACAAGTCGGCAAGTGTTCTGAATCCCCAAGGTAACATTGGTATATTTCTCTGATATTTGAATTAAAAGAAGCAACATTGTACAGTTTGTCACGGCAGTAACGCCACGCAAATCCACACCTTGTAATTTATCTATCAACTTCATACAATGCTTAACTAAAGATGGTGGCCGATTAATCAAATAAGCTGGAATTTGATCATGGTATTTCCTATATGAGGAATGTGCTCTTCTATTTTCATCACAATAACTAAAAAAAAGGTAGACAATCTACGAATTCTTTTAACAATGGAATTTAGGCAACCTTCAAAATTATTTTTTTTTTAAACTTACTTATTGTTAAAGTTTCATTTTAACCTGGTAACTAGACAAAAATACAAAACCTAAGTTGGATTCTACTTGCCATAATGGTTTTAAATTTTGTAGTATGCATGACAATATTACTGCTTATGTATAAACTAGACATTATAAAACAATTATGAATAGACAAATTATGTAGTTAAAGCAACAAACTGCTAAATAAATTTATCTCTTTTACTAAATTTAAATTCACTAACAGATTTTAAACTTAATAATCTTATATTGCTAGAAAGTTATGACTATGTCTTAAAGATTTTTTTGTTTGTTCAATTTACAAATCTAAAATATAATGAGTTTTAAACATTTTCAAAGATATAGAAAATCATAAAATAATCGATAACTATCAAAAGAACTAGTGAAGTAAGAATAAAAAGAGTGTTCTTAATTATTTATAAAGGACATGTATTAAACCAAAAAAAAAAAAGTAGTTGTAGTAAATGTATCAACTAACTTATCATATTTGTGCGGAAGAAATTCTTCTATGCAAATACTGAACATAGCTGTTAGAGAAGAATTCTTTCGTTTTTCCAAAAAACTGTATTTGAAATATTGGTTCTGCCTTTCAGTTCCATTATTGGTGTTGACATTCAGCAAAATTCGATCTAGCCTATAAGCAAATACCCATCTCTAAAAGTGAAATAAAGTTTATAAACACTTCAGTAATATAAGTACTATATAAAGGCAAAGCTATACTCAAAAATTAAGATCAAACTTTTTCCAATAAAAACATTATATCAACTTTTATGAGAGTATAAAATTTTTTGTTTTTATTATATAGAAACAACCTTTTGAATACAAAACCAAGTGCTTTTCAAATATTCTTTTTGGGTTATTTTGCCATTCTAGTGATTACTCTAAGTTCTGAATAGCTTTATTGCAATCATCTATTGTTTTAGCATGTGCAAATTCTGGAAGCTTAACTTTAACGTCATCTTTTACATTGCTACAGCCATTAGTAGTTTTAGACAGCCATCGTTCCCAAGCTTGTTCTCGATGAAAATCACAAATAGACACTTTACATCCTAAGTTAAATTACTATATTTAAACTATATTTGCAATTATGAATTACAAACAATCGTCAGCTGAGAACCAAGAGGCCGTATTTCCGAATTTTGTGTTACTGAGAAAATCGAGTTTTAAATTTTAATTTGTAAAGACTTCCTGCTTAAGTTTCCGACTAATTGTTTAAATATTTCCTAAACGTTTATCATTTTTTGACTAGATTTTTTGGTGGACACACACCCCATCCCATCATAAAATGTGGACATACAGCCTCTTTGTTCTCAGCTGACGCAATGATAATAAATCATATCAAAATACATATAAAAAGAAGAGAAAATTGTAATACAGATATTCATTAACTACCACTATATTTATTTTATGGAGACTCTAATAGACGCTTTTAAAAAAAATTAAGCATACGTATGCATATTATTAAGACTCAACTTAATTTAAAATAAAAAATTACTGTGTATGTATATATACACACACATATATATATACATATATATACATATGTATATATATATACACACACAAACACACATATGTATATACATATATATATATATATATATATATATATATATATATATATATATACATATACACACACACAAGTATATACATACATATATATATATATATATATATATATATATATATATATATATATATATATATATATATATATATATATATACATGTGTGTATATATGTATATATATGTATATGTATATATATACACACACATGTATATACAGATATGTGTATATATACATATATATATATATGTTTATATATGTATATGTATGTATATATTTGTATATATATATATGTATACATATGTATATATATGTATATGTATATATATGTATATATATATATATATATGTACATGTATATGTATATATACATATATACATGTACATATATATATATATATATAATATATATATATATATATATATATATATATATATATATATATATATATAATATATATATATATATATAGGTCAACATCAAGTTGGCAAAAATTATTTGATACCAAAGTCTTAACATAAAACATAGAAATGAGGTCGGCTATTTTTTGCCGACCTCAAACGCTTTAAGGTAAGCAATTAGGTCTATATATATATATATGTATATATATATATATATATATATATATATATATATATATATATATATATATATATATATATATATATATATATACTACAAACAATAACTATTAACTAACAAATACAATTTTAACCTGGAAACACAGATTCAAGTGAATTTATTTCTTCATTTGAATAATCAGTACAAAAAAACTTTGGCTGGAACAATGGATTCCATTCTTTGATGCACATAAGTGCCTCTGTTATAGCTTCAGTAGTTTCATACTCACACACAAAAATAGCCACAATGTGGTAATCAATATTAGTTTTAACAACAAGGAAAAAGAGAGGCAGTGCATATCTGGTTGTTCGGTACGTAGCATCGAGAAAGGCAAGTTCATTACCATATCGTAACAGCAGTCTCTTTTACCATATATCTCGATATAGGAACAACAATGAACTTTTAAGTTCTAAATTATTTTTTTCTGAATTAAATCCTCCTTTGGGTCTAAACTTGATTGTTGCATCTTGAAAGTATATTTTCCATTCATTAATCTTGTCCAAAAGACATTCTTGATCTATCAGTGATCTGCAAAGCTTTTGTCTCGCTCTCAATATATGATTTGCAATTGTTTCATCACTTGGGAAAAAACGTTTGTTTGTCTTCTGAAGAATGTTATTTGAATTAAATTCCACCTGAATGAAGGCATCTAGATGACGTCTCATTTCAGAAACAGAATTTACACCCTTTTTGACCAACTCACCGATTTTAATAATGAGTTCTTGGCATATAGGTTGATTAAGACCTGCTACCTAATAATTAGAAAAAAAGTGGAAATTATTTTCAATGAAAAAAGATTACGCAAAATAGACAATAACAAGATGCTAATGTAGAGTTTTTTTATAGTGTTACTCACATCACCAATAAGATGGTTGGTATGAGCAGAGATTGAAGGAATTAGCAATATATATTTTCTGCACATTAAAACTGTATTTTTCAAAGCTAAAACTGCACGTAATTTTTTGGAAACTTCTTTTCTTAGCCAACTTGAATCTCGATCCAGCTAAACAAATTTTCACCATTACATACATATTTAAAAGTGCTATGAAAATAATGAATACATATGAATATTAAAACCTAAGGATTTATGGAAATTAAGAATACAAACCTTATATTCAGAAAATTCAATAATTTCTTTGATATAAACTTTAGCAGGACAATCAAATTTCTTGGTAACCTGGAGAGTCATTCTTTTTTTTTTGCAAGAATGATCTAAACTCTGAACATAAATAAAATTATTTATGTTCAGAGTGAACATAAATAAAATTATTTAATTAGAAAATTAATGTTTAAGGCAACTAAGTTAGAAAACATTTTGGTTTGGCAATAGTAAAAATAAACAGAAAAGAAATAATAAATTAACTTAAGAATTCTCCAGTTTGTCCTCAGATCTGAAAAAGTAACTTACTGCATCTTTTTTTTTTTAATTTTGTACAGAGCTTTTTTATTGCTATTTTTGTCCTTGCCGTGTTGACAGTCTAGAGTGCTATTTGATGAAACAATGAATGGTACTCCTGTGTAAGAGATATCTTTATCCTCAAAAAACACTTTATGATTTCTCAAAAATACTTCTAAAAAAGCAGATTTTTATATAAATAGTTTAAGCATATAATGCAAATTTTCAGAAAATATACATACTTAAATTAACATGCAAATAAATTTTTCTACTCAATATAACTACCGTAGTAAATTTATTTGCATATTTGTAAGTATGTAACAATGAGAATATAAGAACAATAATTTAGCTATTTAATTAAGTGAATAACTTAATTTTAATATGTTTGCTAGAACAATTTTAAACAATTTTACGTAACTAATGTTTTCCTCTTGAGTTTAGCCATTTAAATTCCCAGATTTTTTAATAATTTTTTTAGTTTAATCTAAACATAATTTTAATCTTTGAAAAACTAAAAAAAAAAAAGCTTTATTGTATACTAAAGCAAAATCAGCTATATTGCATGCCAAAAATCTATATTGACCAGCCATTCTTTAAAAAAATACATATATATTATGCAAAACAAAATCTTTTTTTAAAAAAATTTCCTGAGTTTTACAGATTTTACTGTGAAAACATGCTATTTCAAGGTAGAGTCTAAATATTTCCTAGTCAATATTTTAGGATTTACAAAAGACGTTTATAAAAAATTACCCAGCTTACATGAGCAAAATATCGCTCATTTCATAAACCAGATAGTTATGCAATTTGCGTAACACCTCGTTCCTTTTGTTTATCATCAACACACACAATATAATAGGTAACTTAGTCATATAAAAATATAATATTATTATAAATATGAAAAATATAACAAAAACCTTCGAAGCTTTTTTCCATGCATCTTGTAAAACCAACAATGTAATGAAAAGTGTGCAATAATTCATGCTCTTTTATTTTAGCACAAACATCTGCATATGTAGCTAAAATGTGCTTTGTTTCCATAACGGAAGTTGAACTTGACAGTGAAGTTGATAAACCTTTTAAATGATGGTTTTAAATCTCATTTATGCAACAGTACAAATACTGTTGTAATATATATATATATATATATATATATATATATATATATATATATATATATATATATATATATATATATATTATATATATACATATATACACATATATTAGGGTGTCCTAGAAGAAAATCTAATACAGAATTGTGCACTATGAAATTCTTTCCAGAAGATCATACAAATAAATGGGCTCAAAGAAACCGTGTAGCTGAAGGTATTTTAAAAGAAAATTTTATATAAATTTTTAGAGTTTTTTTTCATTATTTGATTGAAACTCAAAAAAGTTATTACTATTAAACTTTCTTTCTCTTCTTTCCATGAGAGAATGTTATCTTTGGTTATATCAAGATGGAGAAAAAAAAAAAAAAAGACTGAGAAACAAAGTCTGATTGCTTTGAGAGGGGACAGACCAGTGTAAATGGATGTTCTCTGTCAAAACTGTTTATCATTGGAACATCACATTTTAACAATTACAAAAGAATATCCATCCACTCTTCCTCCTCTAAGCGTTGCTAAAGCTAACTAAAGATAAAGCTAAGAGAACACACTGTGGTGTAAAATACCAAGTGTGTCTGAGAAAGTGGATCTATCATGATCTGCGATGAAATCTTGAATACTCTTGAATGGATGGAGCATGAGCAGCCATTGGACTCGACAAGAAGGATAAACAGTGAAAGATCATTAAATAACCTGTTGCATCCTGTATTACCTTTCTCTTGTCGATACTGAGTTGCTTGTTGCAATTCTTGGTCGTTTGCATCTAATTGCAACATGTTTTCCAGTGTTAGAGCAAGTTGTGTCAGCACAACAAGATATGATCTGGTCTGTTAAGTCATAATATTCCACAAGACTTTGGAGGAGGGTACTTCAAGTAATACTAGAAGAAAGTAAACCCGACTATGGAGAGGAAACATTATTTGCCATCCTTTATACTGTTTCTGAAACCATTACGTCTGCCCAGTACTGTTTGACCAACTTTGTGCCAAAGTGAAGAACAAGTTTTAAACCCCTAATTTTACCCAGATTCTGTTCTACTATTAAAAGTGTTTTATTTTCTATAATTTAATAGTCTATTCTTGTCATCTGCGACTTGGAAATGTTCAACATGTCAATATTAAATCCCCCAACTCAGAATAGGGAAGACAACATGCAAATTTTTCAAAACTTCTTCTTCTGCTGCTCTTTTCAGAAATTTGTACTTTTTTTTTTTTTTAATTAAAGGTTGCTCTTAGTCTTCTCCAGTTGCTCTTTTTCTACCATCTTCCTCAGCAGGTTTCCTATCCTTTCCTCACGTTCAGCAATTATTTCAGCAAATGTTTTGTCATTTTTGTAAGATAAAAATAACATCTACCCTATCAGATGTATATATGTATATATGTATGTATGTATGTATGTATGTATATATTTGTGTGTGTGTGTGTGTGTGTGTGTGTGTGTATATATGTACATATATATATATATATATATATATAGATATATATATATACATATAAATGTACGTCTATGTATACATATCTACGTACATGTATATATATATATATATATATATATACATGTTCGTAGATATGTATATATAGTCGTACATATATATATATATATCTATATAGACATACATATATATATGTATATATACGTATATATATATACTTATACATATATATACATATATGTATATATATTTATATATACTTATATATATATATATATATATATATATATATATATATATATATATATATATATAGATATATATATATATTTGTAACATATATGTATGTGTTTACACTTACATTTATTTTTGAAATAAATGAAAATTTTACTTAATAATTGAATAGAAACTGATAATAGATAAATAATAAAGTAATAATAAAAAATCTTACTCGTTACATCTTCCAAATCTTGGTGCACGTTATTTTCGATCATCTTGATCCTCAAAATAAATAGTAAACTTGCTTTAAATAAAAAATACAGTGACTTTGTATTTACGAGGTTTTACGATGGAACATTTAAGCAACAACGCATGCGCTAAACTTGTGACGCGCATTTTAAGTCTGCAATTTTTCAAAAAATCTAAACCTACTTTTGATGCATCTTCTCAAGGGCTAACCTACGCACAAGGTGGCGGAGTTTGAAAAACAAGTTGCGAGCTTCAAAACGTGAAAACTAGCCAGAAAGTATGATTGGCAATGTAAGATTATTGGAGCGAACATTTTATATCAGATAATTAATAAACTTTCTTAAATAATTGTTCTACTTGTCTCAATGCTTTAATATTATTTAAATTTAATTTGACATAACTATTTCAATTTTGATAAAATGAAAGAAATAAAATTTTTGATTTTGTCTTTGTAGGGGAAAAATCTGACAACCCTACAAGTCCTGACTGTGGCCCATCAGTGTTTTTATACAGACGGCAATCTTTTTTCAAAAAACGTTAAAGTATAGAATGGTTTGTAAGCAGATGTAAAAAAACAAAAAAAAAAGACACTGTTTCAGTTTTCTACCCCTATCATTTTATGATTGATTTCAATAAAGAATTTCACGCTGATATAAAATTGCAAAAAAAGATTGACCTGAAAGTTTGAGGAAAGCACTCTAAATTTGATGCTGAAATTTACTAAGAACGCTAATATCGCCATCTTTTTAAATCGGTCTATTTTAGAAATCGATCAATAGATTTTTTTTTTTTTTAATACGCAAACTGGTTTTTATTGTCATCATAGATGAAATTTATTTAAACTCGGTTCTCATTATGATGAGTATATATATGTTTTTTATAAAATATCTTCGAAACAGCCTTTTAAATGTACATTCATCGATTTACAACTAAGAATAGGCGCAATTAATTGTATTCACATCAAGTGACAAAGAGTAACGGACGTAATTAAATGTTCATACATCAACTGTCAAATAGTAATTACCGCAGTTACATGTACATGGTTAAGGTCGCGGTAAGGGTTTGGGTCAGAATCAATTAAAAGCTTATCGGTTTTGCTTTAAATAGTTTTTCTATCAAGCAGGGATGCAAAGTTCCATCGATTTTTTGGGACTCCGGGACTCCGTGCTCAAAATGATGGGCTCCTCGGACTCCGGACTCCGAATTTTTTTTTTTTCTTAAATTAAATAAGGATTTTTATTATCTGGAGTTTTTATGTATGAATGCCAGAAAAGTGATAGAGTACCAGTAATATTTTTATTATGAATAATATATATATATGTATATATATATATATATATATTTACATATATATATATATATATATATACACATGATCATATGAATTTTTGGTTCCCTATGTTGTCTATTCGGTCTTATCGCAGAGCACCGCGGAAAAGCAATTAACAGGAATTCACTCCTCTTTCCTAACCGATGTTGCAAAATTTGCCCAAAGGAAAAACTTGCCTTTTTAGGAAAATTAAGGGATCCGTGGGTTTATGCAGCCGAGCGCAACCACTGCCTAATAAGAATAATACAACTCCAAAGATAACTTTTATTTATTTTGTATTGCTGCATGCACAGAATTCTCAATTTCTCAGTTTATTTGAAAACATATGATCATAGAACTACAAAAAGATTTAAATGTTTATTTACATTATTTACACTCTAAATTATAAAGTTACAAGGACAAAATATTACAATATCTACATTGTCAAAAATTACTCGAATAAAAAACTCGTTTGTTCGTAAAAAAAGCACATCGTCAATTAACTCAGATATAAATCAACTACGATGATCTGGTGTCATGTGCTTTAAAACTAAAAACAGTCGCTCAACACTGACTTAGGATATGGGTAGTGACAAAGCGACTCGGCAAGCATTCCGTAAAACCTCAGGGAACTGTTTAATTGCTTTAAATGGGTTAAGTTTTATAAAGTCGTCTAAGTTGGAGGAGGTATCTTTAAACATTGATCGAATTTCCGGAATTGTTTTTAGAGCTTGTCAAAACTCCGTTTCAATTACGTCTAGTTGAACCTGCATTTGTTCTTTTGAACAATTCTTTTCAATATCCTGTTCACATAGCATAAATAAATTTGGTTGTCGCTTTGCGACTGGTGAAGCATCCTCTTCGTTTTCTGAACTAGATTCGGCAACATGAACTGATAAAGAGTTGCGCGCTACTGCGTTTTTGATTTTGTCGAGTTCATCATTCTTATTGTTATTAGCCAGTTGAATCAGTTTGTAATTAATTTTCCAAAGTCCATCAGCTGCAGCTATCTATAGAAATAATAATAAGTTTTTGAATATGTATTTTTTATAGTTAAATATTCAAAACTATATATATAAATGCATTTTGATAAAAAAAAAACCTTATCTTCAGTCGTTGTTAGCATACAGCCATGCCTAATATCCACGTAAACTGCTGCAAGAAACAACGAATTTTCGCGTAGTGCGCTTTCTCTATTATTCATTCCTATTTGGAAATCTCTAGCTAAGTCACTGTCTTTCCCGTCTAGTTCACACTTTAAATTCCAATCAAAAAGGAATTTGCCTGCGGTAATATTTTCACGCTGAAGACGGATAGTTAGATCGCGTGCCATATGCAATACATCTTTCAGTTCTTCCCACATCCCCCAAAAATATGGTTGCACATTAAATTCTTTAGCAGCTTCTTTTTGCATATTCAGGTTTTGAATTACTGGTCAAATCTAGAAGAACAGAAAGAATTCATTAAAAATATGTATTACGTGTTCAACTAGTTAAGTAAAGGGATTATTAAGTAATTTTACAAGTTATTAAATAACGTAAATGTCATTACCATTAAACTAATTGGATTTATACTATAGCGTTCGGAAAACCGGTTTATACACTTCAATTAAAACTTAGAAGTTATAAACTTATAAACTAATAATATGTTTGAGAATTTATTTGCTCAAATTTTTTCAATATGTTCCAAATTTAAAAATAAATATTATAGTTTAGAAGTTTATTTTTTTGCTTACGTGATTCCGTTATTATTAAATTTTTAGATTTATCATAGAAAAAACATCAATTAGAAATGATGAACTAGTTTATGAGCAGTAAAGAAATATTTTACCAAAGTAAAGTTCTTTAAAAATAATTGTCGATTGAATTTGTGCTTTGTTTAAGCACTGTGTAAAACTGTTAAGTAGTGTGAAACTATAATTATAAATAGATAAAACTTGTAACTACTTTTATTAAGAAAAAAGTTGTTTCTTTTAATTTAAACCCGAAATGTTGTAAGATAATATAATTATGTACATGGGTTTTCGGTCTACTCTCTAAAAAAATGAAATTTTTTATTTTATAACGCTTATTGAGAAATTGCAATTAAAGCGGTATGGTTTAGATACGAAAAGCTATCAAATTTAACTCACAAATTAATTATACGCAACAAAAAAAAAAATTCAAATGTCTGTAAGTTTGCGCTATTGAGCCAAACTAACGATCTAGATTAATGGTAAAAAATCAAAAAAGTGTTTTGTACCGCAGCAAATTAACTTGCATATAGCAAAAGATGAGTTTTTAGAAGCCCTAAACCAGCTGGTTTTGATTGAAGGTCTTTCATTCCAGGTTCAAATTATTTTTTCGTTAATATTTATTAAGTAATTTCAAAAAAAATCTAAAAAATTATGTTTTTTTGCCATTTATTGATTCCAAACTTATCTAAACACTTCTCAATAATTTTTTTAGTGTATTCCGCCGTTTGTTTTCTTTTCGTATCGATAATGCCAAGATTGATGACAACAATTTTATCATTGTTTGAGTATTGCACATTTATACCGAGGTAGTGGCGCATATGCCTAGATGTAGAATCGACTTTTAAATAAATTAGCATTTCCGATAATTTGTTTTTGATTTGTTTGCGATGCTTTTTGGCAAGATCACTAATTTGAATTCTCATATTATCTCTATTCATTTTAAATCCAAAATGAGATGCAACTTTTCCACAAAGCTTTTGAATAGGTTCCCGATCAAACGCCTATTGAAATTGTTTTTAGAATAATAGATTTTATTAAAAATTGGCAAAGAAACATATAATTTTTTAGATTTTTTTTGAAATCACTTAATAAATATTAACGAAAAAGTAATTTAAACCTGGAATGAAAGACCTTCAATCAAAACCAGCTGGTTTAAGACTTCTAAAAACTAATCTTTTGCTATATACAAGTTAATTTGCTGCGATACAAAACACTTTAATATGGATTGCTGTGAAGTTCTGCCTTTGATGGCTGTATGTTTTTGCTTCTTATTCTTTTCTTCTAATTGTTTTTCAAATTTTTCTTTTTCTAACGTAATGACGAGCTCCGCGTGTTTTCTAGACAAATGTCATTTAAGGTTGCTAATGCGAGCTTTTGCGGCACATGTAATTTTTTTACCACATAACTCATTACTTTTATTTTTTTCGGGTACAAGACATTTGAAGCATACTACTTTACATCCATTCAACATTTTATTTGTACGATGAAAATGTCTGTAGATCGTATCTGATGCATAGTTAGCGGCCATTACTAGTCAAGATTGTTGCTCACGAGTAAACAGCAAATATTATTATAAATAGAAATGTTGTTATTGCAAGTTATTGTGAACATGCAAAGTATTTGCTCTCTGTTATATATGCTTCACCAAACTAATTATCTGTATAACAACTCTCGAAAACATCGTTAGGATAGTTGTTAACATGACTAGTTACAAATTGATGGCGTTAGTAGTTTTTCCGTCAAAAGAATTGTTGCGCAAAATATTTTTTATTTATTTGTTGAGGTATTTTTAAAAGCCTTTTTTTTTGGCTTCTTTCTTATTTAGATGGTAGGTTTTTTACCATTATTAATTTCTCAATCAAATAAATTCTCAAACATATTATTACCTACAGGTCTAGCCAGGGAGCGATTTTTTGAGTAAAACGAGGAGGGTAAGTCCTTCAAAAGCGTCGAATGTCTTATAAAAAATATTGAACTGTAAGTCAAATGTTAACTCCCTCTCCTTTCAGAGGAGGGGGCAACAACCCCCTTTCCATACAACCCGTGAAATCGCCCCTGGGTCTAGACAATTGATGACCAGGAAATACTTTAATAAACAGTTCATCATAATCACTTTCTTAATGGGATAAAAAAAATATAAAACAAACATTAAGGGTTTCATTAATTAATTTTTTATTAAGTAATTTAAGTAATTAAGTAATTTTATATTTAAGAAATATAAAACTTATAATGAAATATGATGAAAAATTTAAACTTAAAACAATTTATTTTCTTTAACTAATTTTAACAAAAAAAAATTATTAACAAACTTTTTCTTTAACAAAAAACCTCACACATTTGCGATCACAATTGCGGCAAAATGCTTTTAATTTTCTGAATAAACGCCACATAAACAATATCAAAAGATAATTTAAATATTCTAAACGATAAAAGTTTTGGTTTAACGTAAAACTACTAAACGAGTAGGCAAATGGCCATTTCGCACGTAAAATGCGAGCTGCGTAACGCTTCTTAACAAAGCGCGACATTCGAACCGAGACTCAATCTGGCCAAATAAATAAAATCGGCAAAACAGATGGTTAGCCTCCCGGTCAAATGCTCTTTTTTAGTGCTTTGTAACAAGGTCTTTTCAAGGCATATTGTTAACTAAAAAAAAACGAGTCCCGGAGTCCTAAAATTTTTATGGACTCCTAAGACTCCGGACTCCGGGCTCAAATAGGGACTCTGAATCCGGACTTCGCATCCCTGCTTTCAAGTATTAAAAAATCCTAGCTGTTTTTCAATTATCTAATAAAAATAATCTATTCATATTCGAGAATGAAGAAAATGGCGATAATTAGCGTTTTTAGTGAAATTTTTTAAACTTCAACATCAAATTAGAGTGCTTTTCTCAAATTTTCAGGTCAATGTCTCTACACGATTTCAATTCAGCGTGAACTTTTCTATCAAAATCAATTTCTCAAAATTTCTCAAATTTTTAAATTCAATATCTTTACATGATTCCGATTCGGCGTAAAATTTGCTATCAAAATCAATCATAAAATGATATGGGTAGGCAACTGAAACAGTGCCAAAAAAAATACTGAAGAACTTTATCTCAAACAAGACTTGAAATTAAAGAGATGTTAGTTAACATGAATGTAAAACAATTTGTAACAACTGACATACTTCTCAAATTAAATCAAGGTAAAGAGTTTCTAATTTGGTTTTAAGAAATTTACTTGTGTTCTTTGGTAAAATAAATGGTCAGATATTAATAGTTTCAGAATCTCAGACTGAAGACTTTAATTTTGTTGCTGAACTGCATTTTAAAGACAAAACCTTGAGTTAAAATAATATGGAATTAAAGTTGACTATTAACAAAACCATAATATCACGTGTTTCCCAATACAATTTGGTTTAAAAAACTGAAAGATAATAGTTCGCTTTTATCTTTTTATACTGATTTGTCATATGCAAATTCATTTTTTGTGGCATTTGTCATTGTTTAATTATAGCGTGGTACCGAAGAAAATTATGTGAAATTATATTTGTTTTAACATTAATGAAAATCTAACAAGGATTTTCATTAATAGTAAAGTAATAATAAATGTGAAGTTTTTATCTTTTTGGCCGTAAAAGCATGTTTTGAAGAGAAATTTGCCGACAAGTTTTCTCAAAAAGTTTTGATTGCATGGAAATATTCATTAAAGGGCTTTTTAGTCTTTATGCCCGAGTCCAAACTAGGTCAAACTATAAAAACAATAACACTATTAAATATCTTGTTCACATTATACCCGCCTGGCGATGTTAGTTTATTATCACCTGGATGGGGTGGTAGAGTGTCAGATTAAGAAATTTCAATTAAATCGGGAATTTTAGAAAAAATAACCCACGGAGTTTGTGTGTTTGCTGATACAGGATTTACACTAGTTAAGGGATTTTGGAAACAGGGAGGAATATTGAAATTACCATAATTGACCAAAGGGAAATAGCAGATGTCAGTTAAAGTTGATAAATCATGTCAAATTGCACACGTGAGGATACTTAGAGTAGGGGCGTAGGGTAATTAGGCGCTTAAGAAAATTTCGTATTCTGCAGAGCATTATTGTATTGACTCAAGTTGATATATTTTATCATGCAATGGTATTGAAACATCATCAGTAAATGTTAACAGTTGTGTTGTTCCACCAAGCTCTTATAAGAGGGAATACTGAAACTTTTTTAGTTTAATTTTTTTTTTTTTTTTCACATTTGGGTTGTCTCAAGTAGTAAATTTTGTATTATTATATAATAGGTTTTTTCTTAACAGCTTATTGATTTTATTAACTCTGAAAAATAGTTATAATATGTCACTGTCAAATGTCATAGTTATAAAATATAAAGTGTCCTTTATTTCATTTTTATACAGTTCTTTCAGAACGATTTACCTTTGCGACATTTTCATTACAACGCAACTGTAATGAAACCATTCAATTTTTAAATTTTTTTCATCACAACCAATTATTGGTGTGAAACTTAGGCTTTTGCATTTGCCATACATTTGATCAAGTATAAGGTTATTTGGGTCATTTTTTCGGGAAATTATTCCAGGTACTATAAACTTTAAAACAATTGAAGTTAACTTTGTTTCCAGTTTTTCGCATAAGACTCTATTAATCGAAACATGTATTAACATTGTATCATGTTTTTTTTATCTTCAGTCCAAATGTAAAAATGGCAGTATGCAGTGTTAGTAACATACATTTTCTTCTGCACTTCAAGTTAATGGTGTTTTTTTTTACTGTTATCAAAGTTCACTGGAAAGTCCGTATCTATTTTTTAATTGTCTAACCCTTTTCGATACTTATATGGGCACTTAATTTTCACAACACCGGAACCATGACAATTACAACGCACCTATATCAGATGAACATGCGATCCAGTTACTGTCAAAACCATATTTGTATGCGTTTTCGCGACTAATTGCTTGTCAGAATTTATTGCAACGTTTTATATTTTTTAACTATAGTTTGTAGGTTTTGTAATTTAATCTGCAGTATGCTGCATCATTCTGTTTATAAATGACTTAGAATTTTTAGCAATGTTTAAATTATAGGCAATTTTTAATAATGATGCTGTTATTCTACTTGCTCCATACTGCTTTTATATTTTACTAGTACTATGAATTTTAGTAATTTTAATTAAATTGTTATACATATTAAAACTTCGAGTGAGTTTATGTTACTTGTATGATTCTGCGCGATACTTTGTTAAGGTTGAATCATAAAATTTAATCGCAGCAGGCAAATAAAGTGAAGAAAGTGGTCTGCAAATTATTTCCTGAGCTAATGCCAATGCTCTTCCGCAGTATCTGTATCACTGCTGTTCTTCATTTTCATTTTTAATGTGTACAGACTGGATAATTGCAACATTTCTAAATATTTGCTTGAGTCCAAGCACTTTTTTTAATCTTTCTGCAGTTGGTATTGGATCCCTAAAGCTGTAAGGTCTTTTATTTTGTGAGCTTTAGTTTTCAGTAATTTTTGAAAAAATTTTACGCTTCTTTGGTCAAGAAGAATTGATTTTTTTTGTGGTGCTGGGGCTGCTGATTTACGAGAGTTTCCAACAGCAAAATGTGTGCAAGATATTTAATTAGGTCAAGTTGTGCACATGAAGGTCTCAGTGGAAAAAGTACTTAAGTGTATTTTGAGAGTTTTGAGAAAGAAAAGGCCAAAGTTTTTAAATTGAAGCTTAAATACCTTTTATTCATTTTACTCAACTTTAACATTTTTTTTTATATCCAGCACACACTGCTACATATCTAAACCAAGTTTCATACTTGTTTTGTAGAAAAATAATGATTTTGTGATAAATAAGATGTTTTGCACTTAGGTTCTTTTTGCCCTAAATTTTTATTTTCAACTTAATTTTTAAATTTACCAGCAATGTTTTGCACCAATAAATGTTTTTGTCAATCTATAATAGTCCCCTTCTCACACCCTGTTTATTTATAATTCAAGCAGCTGTTAGTATGATGTTTAATTAATAGGTAGATAACATTTCTGTTGCCAGTGTTAAATTCATCAGTGATCATCTGCCTTTTAGTGTAGGTTACATAAGATGGAACAATCTACTGATACTTGTTATAGTTGCTATTTGAATAATACCTACTGGAAAATCATTTTATTAAAAGACTGCCTTTAAGGTAAACTTCTAATGGCAAATAGTAATATTCTTTAACAAAAAACACACTATTTTGACAAGATTCTGTTTATGATTATGTCAAAATGTTTATTTCCATTCAAATTTTAAACAAAAAAGTATAAACGCAATGTGAATTTACACTATTGGTCTACAAAAATAGTAAAACAAATGTGATGTGATAATTATTTACAATCTTGATGGTAACACTATTTACCATAATAATTATCTATACAAATTTAAATCAAATTAATTCCCTATTCAAAATCATCAGCTTGCTCATCCTCTTCTAGAGACATTTCTATAGGTTTGAGATAAGTGTAAAAAGTTACACTCTCTGGAAGATGGACATGCGACAAAAGTGACATAATATCATTAAATTTTGCTTTTTTTATCGGAAGAAAACCGTTGAATGCCAAAGGGCAATCTTTAATTGCCGATTTTAAGGTGCTCAGTGATTTTCCTATTTTTAATAAATTTAAAGTGGAAGTGAGGGGGCAGTCATTGAGCTTCTGCCTACAGGGTTCTTCAGCCTTTCAAATAAAATCCCTCTGAGACTGGCAATACCCTCTGGCGCTTTAATTACTTTATCCAGGCTAGATTTAAAATCTTTAACCCTTACAACAGGTCTACTGTCCATTTCTAAATTGTCAGTAAATGGATGTTCGACATACACAATTTTCCATGAACTATTAATGCTTGATTTGGCAATAAGATTTACCAGGTCAGAAGGCTTATGAAACTTATCTGTTTTTAATTTTTTTATTTCATTCCTGCCAAAGTCTCTGTCACATGGCATTCTGCTGTGACCAGGAATAGGGTACTTAATAACAACTTCACTGAGTTTAGTATTACATAAATTTTTGCAAAAAAGCAACAATGTTTCGGTTCTTTTTTTGTGAAAAACAATTATCTGTGAAAATGACCAGTTTCCTTATCGACTCTGGCAATTCATCTATATAGTGTTCCAGACATGAAATAACCTCATTGGGTCCTTTGTGAGCAAAGTTTTCGGCATAAATGTACATCGAAGCATTTCCAGAACAAACATCATAAATGCCAAGGGTTTTGCACAGCCAGCTCTCTTTTGTAGTATTCCTGACCAATCCCAGTAACAGGTAGAAGTAGGTTCTTTTGAAAATCCATAGCTATGACTTGAGTATCATCAGTAGAAAGAGCAAGATGCTTGTCCTCTCTTATCTGCTCGTAGAAGGCATCCCCTTTTCTTTTGTGAACTTCATGTTCGTTTCTCAGTTTTAACACCAAATCATTATTTATGTTGACAGTGGCAGATTTAATATCAGCATTAAATTTTTCACATGTGTCACACACATCTGTGCGTGGAAACCCAAAACTAATATTAAATTCATAGTTGAAAATATCTCTGTAGATCCATTATTTGGCGATAGTTTTCATGTCTGGGTTTTGTTCCAAAAACAACCTAAACATCTCAGAAATGTTAAGGTCAGAGGTTAGGTAGATCCTTTTTCTATTGTCTGCTCGAGAATAGTGGCTTTCTCTTGCAGGAAATGAAGAAATATGTTGACGGATTGCTTGGCGAATCTCATCATTAAGTTTTTTTGTGATGGCCATGCTTTCCTCTTAAGTCTTGTAGGGGTTCTTCAAATTCAAGGATTTTTTTTTCAGGCGTGATTCCTTAATACCGTGCAGAGCACAATAAGCATTTTTGCACACAGGTATAGGAGAGCCAGTTTCTTTTATTGTGTAGCTGCTACGGAATGTTTTGGGGACTGCCTGACTCTGTTTTCGCCTGATAGTGTTTTCTTCTTTCGCAGAAATGCAACCCCTTAAATAAATGTTTTGTTTCTCATGTCCGGCAAGCTCATTAAATTCTTTTAAAATATTACTCTTTTCTCCATCGTTAAACTTCTCTAGGCATTTGCACCTGCAGTCCACATAGTGCTGGCTCCTTTCATCAACATCCTTTCCCACGTGGTTTTTGTGCGCATCGCCTGCAAATATAAAGTTTACATTTTACATTAGGCTACAACATAAAATGAGTTAGGTGAAGAGGGCGTAATACTAATAGTATAGATAGGCTAGTACTAAATCTAGTAACTAGATCTATAAACTATACATTAAAAAAGAAATCAAATTAAGATAGGGCCTACTATTTAAAAATAGAACTGAGAACTGTTTAATTCAATAGAAATAAATAACTAAGGCTAATATACGTATAATTTAAAACAGACTAGATCTAGATTTTACATAATATTAATAATAAAGTCCTCAAATCGCCGAAATTCTGCAGTGATAACAGTACTATTTACAGTCTGTACAGCATGGAAGCCGAAATTATAGCATCATGCCTCTTGGCATGATTTAAAGTAAAGTGATTTTTTTTTTAAATATAAGTTATTATACATAGCTATCTTTAATTTCATTATTTTGATTACTCAATAAACAACATACCTGAAGCTTTGGCACGCTTTATTGCAGTCTTTGACCATTTATTTGGTGTAGATTTTCTTTTTTTCCCAGTTTTGTTTTCACTTTTCTCAACTACGGTGTCAGCCATTGTTGTTGAAAGTAACAGGAAGGGTGTGACTCTTTGGTGCATTCTTATTGGCTGGCAGTAATTTTGTGATTGGTTGGTAACAGTTAAGAACTTTTTTCCATAAAGATCAGCACTTAAGAACTTTTTCTTCAAACTTTTACCAAAACAGCTGATGTATAGTATTCGATTTAAGCTACTTCGGTACTTTTTCCATGGCCCAAATATACAGGGATGGTTAAGGGGAGGTAATCAAATAATATATATGTCTTAACTCATTTTTGAAAAAATGTAACTTAAGTACTTTTTCCACTGAGCCCTTCACATGCAACTAGCTTAAGCAAGAAAGAACCGGTGTGACTACGCACTGAACACAACCTGTAATATTAAAAGTTTATAATCGATTCAGCTACTTGTTAAAAATTGCGAGACTTACAAGGTTACCCTGCCATGCATTTGTAATTTGCCGTTAAAATCCAACTATTAACTTTATTTGTTGCAACTCACATTCTGTAACATTTCTATTTTTCCCTTGTCTTTGACTTGGAAACACCTAAAATGTTTTTAAAATTAAAAAAATTAATAAAGAAATATTATTATATATTCAAGATGATACCTTCTTCAAAAAAATAATTGGAAGGTATTTCAAAAAAAATTTCTACCACTTTTATGGTGGATTTTACTATGTAATTTACAAAATTACCTCGGATTCAAATAACAAGCCAATCTTTTCTTCAATTAAAATATAATACACAAATGTAAAAGTTTTAAAAATTCTAATGATTTATAAGTTTTTACTGAGCTGTACGTAAAGTTTCCTGGTGAGTTATTAAGGTTCTTGTACATGTCACCCTATGAAATGTCGGGCATGATTGAAACGTCGTTCTTTCAATTTTCAAGTACGTATGGATCAGGAAGTAGCTTGTATGAATCTTTTTTCTAGCATTGAGAAATATTCAGATTAGCTCCACATTTTTCTTTTGCGTTTTTACCGTCTTTTCTCTCAGTGTCCTTCGCGTCCGTTAAAAATGTCAACGCGCTCGTTACTATGGAATTCATATTTTTTTACTATTAAATTACTATGGAAACCATACTATGAAATCCATATTTTTTATTTTAGTTACGTCGTTAACTGCTGCATGTAAACTTAAACTTTTTGTCAAACTTGTTAAAGTCTCTAATGGTATATTTATTGCATCATTATTTGAAAAGATAAATTTAACTGCTAGATCTAACAGAAATTATAATTTTGCTGTTTTAGACGCTCCAGTTTTGAGCTACAAGCCAGTTTTAGCTTTTCATCACAGACAAATCATTACCGTGAGAAGCGATGTAATTTCATGTTTGGCTAATGGCAAAATAAGAAAACAGAGTTACCCTACTCATAACTTCTGTCAAATTTTGAAATGGTTGTTCAAAGGAACTTTACAAGTTCCATTAGTAATTAGCTCAAATTCATTACGACACATTTTTCTTATTCTAGTTATTTTGAATGTTTTTATACACCATTCAAAGCTAATCTTGGAGTAACCCCGAACCCTTCATGCATTCTTGAAATTTTAAACTTTTATATTGGTTAGATTTATATCTATTCCTAGGTATCTTATTCACAGGTTCATCGTCTGGCTCAGTAATGTCTGGGTAAAACTGCACTTTTTCATTTTTATCAAGTTCGTATTAAGATTTTATTTAGACGGAACTCTGTTGAAAGTGAGTGAAATCCTTTTTTCAGAACCCTGAGAAAACAGCAAATTATAAAAAGCAACACATTTTTATATTTTCATTACAAAATATAATTGTATCTAACTATGTGTATCATTTTATTTAATTACATTATTTGTATTTACTATAGCAGTTTTGTTATTAGAAAACAGAATAGGGGATTACAACTGCTATTACTGATGACTTAATCAATTCTCTATTTCAAAGTTCTTGTAAAAATAAGTGAATAAACCTGTTCTCATGGTGAAAGTGGACGATTCTTTATTGTTGGATTCTTCTGTGACGGATATTAGAAAGTTTTGCTATAAGATGTTCAATCACAGCCCGTGAAATTCGGTTTTGCTGACTGTAAAATCTAAGACTTTATAAGAAATTTACCATTCTTTTAAATAAAGATATAATAATTTGATCATGCATAGTGTTTTTGATACAGTCCTAGAACAATACAATTCCTTAGAAATTTCAATAATACTTTAATTTTTATAGAGCTTGTATAGGAATAACTGGATTCTACATAATTTCTAAAGAATAATTAGGGTTAACCCTAACCCTAACTAAAAAGTAACTTTAAGGTTGTCAAAACTTTTAGCAAAATTTCTCCCATAAATTTACTTAAGGAAAAAAAAATTCTTTGCGACCGTAATTTAAAAAGTGCTTTTTTAAATTACAGTCGCTATTATTCTAGCTTTGTTTTTGAAGTGGTCGCTTAATGTCCCGTGTTTAGATAAACATGTTTTTTTAATAATAAATTAAGAAAGTTTTTATACTATTTTCAACACTATTAATCTCAAAGAAATGTTTTTATTCAAGTTTAAGAATATATAATCATTATATATAGGACTCAAAGTTTTGAAAAATATATTCACTAATATTGTTTGATAATTTGCAAAGCATGTAGTTGCACAAAGTCTTACATCACATTCTATTTTCATATCTTTATTCTTTTAAATTTTTTGTTTGTAACATACTACACATCTTCTCTGAGCATAAATCTTTTCTTACCATTTTCATGATTCATTCATCGAATATATCTTTTGATTAATCATTCATTAAACATATAATTTCTTTTCGTGAAAAAATATTCGCTTTGAGGATAATGATTTTTGCACTGGAAGAATATATAACTATAAGTGAACACGTGTAAAATTGATTTATGGAAAAAAAAGTTCCGTAGTTATGTACTAATAAATTTTGTGACAATAAGTCGTATAATTACTAATGAACTAGAAGGAAATATGAGGAAATACATAAAACCGTATTACTACGGCACAGACATTTAAAAACCACTTTCATTTAGCGTAAAATTACGGCATGGACATTTAGAAACCACTTTAAATTTACGTAATAACACGACATAGCACTATTATTATTTGATACTAATAATATTAGGGCTCATCAATTTATTTGGAGAGGAAAAAATGCATTTAAGTGTTTGGTTTTTATAAAATTTATTTTCTTGTTTTATATACTATTTACCCCTAATTGAAAAATATACTTCTCATTTCAGTTGAATGTATTAGTATTAGAAACGTTTTGTTATGTTATGTATAGCTCTTTCATATGTGAAAAAACTGATTCTTAATCGATTTGAGCTCTTTTCAGTTTTACTTTTTCAGCAATTTTGGCGGTCGGATTGTTGCGAGTAATAAGTTATTTTATCTAATTAAGGTTAGACGAGTATATTTTTAATGTGAAACATCTTTGCAGATATTTGTTGAGATATATACCAAGGCATTTAAATAACTTTTGCTGGATACTATGCATGTGATTAAGTAGTCAATGATTTACGTTATATTATCACATTTTTCCCAATTTTGTAAATTTGCTAGTACTTTACGTGTTATTAACTAGAAATTATTGTTTAAAATTTTGAAAAATGACGATAAGATTGAAATCTCAATTACTGAAAATTATTTAAAAAATATATATATATATATATATATATATATATATATATATATATATATATATATATATATATATGTATATGAATATAGTTCTATAGACTGTTGCATTTGGGAGTACGAAAGGAAAAAATGATTCTAATGCCAACACATACGTCACTTTTAATTACTTTTGACTTTCGTCCAACATTTGCTTGTTGTCAGAAAAATAAAACAATAATTTAATTACAAATTAACCGTTTTTAAAAAATACCGAAAAAACGCAAATTCCGGTCTTGCATTTTACTTTTTACTTTTTGTCAACAAAATACGGAAAAACTTTCTGACAACCAGTTAGGGGTTTTATAGATGCTTTTTCGCTTGATTTATCAGGATTGTTTATTCATCACTAAATAAAATCATCTTTAGTTTTAGGCGAAATTAAAACAAAAAGGTGTAGTTTTAGGCAAATTCAAAACAAAAAGGTGTAGTTTTAGGCGAATTCGAAACCAAAAAGGTAGTCAAACTATAAACAGATTTAATGAAATTCTGGAAATTAACATTAGTGCTCTGATACGGTATGAGCTCAAATGTTTTTAATAGTCAAATAAACCAGAAACAAAATTCATCAAAGAGTTTCTTCATTTTAAGGAAATCTTTAGAGATATTTTCAACTTGATTCCAAGTTTTCTTACCAAGGTTTCAACTATATACAAATTCCTGATGATTTTGTGTAGCTGAATTTCCATTTATTTCAAAAACCTATTTAAAAAAATACAATCTTTTTTATTGAAAAGTTATTATAACATTGTCCTTGTCAAATAATGTCATTTATTAACTTTTAAAATATATTTCTGAAATCCTAAATAATGTTTAAATAGTTTTACCACTCGTGGTTGTCTCCGATTTGCCAAATATTCTGAAGCAACAAAATTCTCTTCATCCGAATCGAAACAGTCGAAATACATGAAAAAAAGTAAATGCATGAGAAAACTGGATTTAAGTTTTAATTTTTAACTTTATTGTATTTGCATCTTTAACTCCAAAACACTTTTGTTTTGGCAACCTTTTATATTTTGAGAATGTTATTAATTCGTAATTAATCTTTTCCTTGTTATAATTCAACTTATCAATTCACAAAAGACAAAACTGAAATAGAATCATCAAGTTTATAAAAATTCATTTCTTCTTTAAACTCCCGTTTCTAATACGATACCATGTGTATTCTTTTTTCTTTTTATATTATATTTATTACGTTAGTATTATTATAGCAAAATTATGTGTCTTTTCATACATATATAATGTTATTTGATTTAGGTCTAACAATATCAGTCAAAGAAGTATATGGCTTGTGGAAATTGTGAAAAGCCTATACTATGCTCCCTGTTTTTTCTCATAGTTTAAGTTTTATTTTTACAATACTAGCTTTATCATGATAAGACACTTTTTCAGAAAATAGAAAAATAGTGAAAGTTTTGGCTATACCTTGTTTTAAAAGTGTCTGAATGGCTCGTATTTGGGTAATCACCACTCCAAAAATCATCAAATAAACTAAAGACAAAACCATTTGATGTCTGCAGACACACCAAAGTAATTTTTTATTGAAGTTTTTTTTAATTACTTTTGCAAATCTATTTTCCAAACTAAATTTGATGGAGTTGTGTCAAAAATTATTGCTGCAATATTATTTTTGTTTTTAAGCCTTTACAGCATCTATGGTTGCTGTTGCCTTATTTCAATTAGTTGTATCGGAGTCTTGGACGCACACAACAACTTTCCTTCAGGTGTATTTGGTTATTCTATTACCACAATCGCCAGGCGTTCTATTTTTTTATTTTTATCAGATACCCTTAAATGAAAAAGTATCGTCATATATAAAAGGAGAATCCCCATAATAGAAAAGTATGTGGCTGAACGGAATGTTTCCTTAGTCTTATTTGAAACTTGTTGCCATATTTTATTCTGGGACTTGCTTGTTATACTTTTTGAGATAGAAAATTCATCGAAATTGCGGCCTAAGGCTTCTGCTACAGCTAAAATGATTCCAGATTTTTCTAAGTTCGATGGATTCAACCTATTAGCCATTATAGAAACTTATAGGTGTTCTAATATCTTATTTTTGTTACTGTCTAGTAATAACACTTTCTTCCTTTTTTTTTAATGATTTGTTTTCAACATCATATTCTGATATCTAAGTACGTTAGATTTATCTTAATGTTAAATTTACTTTTAAATAGGTTTTATTTTCTCTGATTCATTTCTTTTTACTTTAATAGTATTGCTTTTATCTAATGTACCCAGAAATTGCTTTTTTTAAGGTGGTACCAAAGCAATGACAACTTTTTTAAGCAAAATTGTAAAAACATCAATAGACTTTGGTTTTCTTTCATAATGAATAACAAAATGTTTAAAATACTTATAAACTTTTTAATGACGATGTCATTAACTATGCTCATAATTAGTGTTATTTTACCCCCAAAACTACTAATTATTTATTAAATACAACTAACCCAAAATTGTTCAAACAGTTTAAAAAATTGATGAACTCCAATGCGCCTAAAATGTTTGCTATGAAACAGAATTTTTTTTAAACTTTTTTTTTAAATATGCCAGGTTCACATATTTAAACTTTGAAATGTAAAAGTTTTAGTTCGGGACTGAAACATAATACAAATGAGTTTTTCTTTTTTTTTAAATAACTAAAATTTTGCTTCATAGACCTCATTCCTAATATTTTCATCTTTAAACCTGCAAAATTTCGGCTCATCTAATTCTAATTTATTTATTTCTGGAAAAAAGTAAAACAAGTTTTATAAAATAATATATTGTAATAGGTTGGCGGAAAAGTTTCGCGCATTTTTGTTCATAAGGCTAACTTATTGATTTATGCATAAAATTTACTCAAACAAAAAACAAAAAGCAACTAGTAGTCGAAGTAGTCGCCTCCCGAATCGATGCAATTCGACCTCATTTCCGACAACATGTAGATTCCAGAACGATAAAACTCTTGGCGCTTCGAACCAAAGAAACTTTAAAGATTTTCCTCAATTTCATTCACATTTCGGAAATTCTTGCCTCTCAAAAAATGCTCCATTGACCAGAATAAGTGATAGTCACTCGGTGCCAAGTCCGGACTACAAGGCAGGTGCTCCAAAACCTCCCAACCGACGACTTCCAACCAATTCTTCGTGATCTGTGCTGTGTGAGACTTTGCGTTGTCGTGCAACAAAATGACCGGAATTCGTCAATTTCGCAACTTCTGCTTGACTCGATCCAAGATCGGGAAATATAGTGCGGCCGTCATTGATTGACCCTTCTCAAGCAACTCCTAGTGAACGATGCCTCGACGATGCCAATAAGTGATCAGCATTCGCTTGTTTTTTCGAAAATCCTTGACTGGAGTGGAGGAAGACGGTTGACCCGGTGATCACCATTTATTGCCCCGGTGTGGATTGTCAAAGGCCACCCATCTCTCATCACAAGTCACAATTTGTTCCAAGTCCAGCTGGTCATTGCGGTAACGTTCAAACAATCGATTGCAAGCATCGAAGCGTTTCTTCTTTTGAGCATCGGTCAACTCGTACGGAACTTATTTGGACTTCATGCATTTTTTTCCGGCCTTGTGCAAAATGTCCTCAATTGTTGAGTGGTGACAATTAAACAAGTCGGCCAACATTCGGCAACTCATTGACGGATCTTCTTCAATTCTGTTGATGACTGCTTGGCGATTGACTTCGTTTTGACGCCTAGACCTCCGCATGTCGGTTAATCTGTCTCCTTTACGGAATATCTTGAACCAGTCTTGTGCTGTACGAATTGACATTGTTCCGTCCCCATAGGTCTCACAAATGTTTTGGGCAGCTTCAGAAGCGTTCAAATTCAATATAAATCAAAAATTGAGCAAAACAAACGTTTTTCTTCTCAACTAAGTTCCACCTCGAGACAACTAAAGACAAATTATATATCAATAGATGTGCAAGAAATAGGGCTATCAGATAGTTAAAAAAAATCAAAAAATTTGTCAAGAAAAAAGTGACAGCCAATTTCTATTAATTAAAAATCTACTTATTAATTAAAAAATAATATATTGTAAATAAAAGGTAATATAAGCTATTTAATACCAGCCATAACCTTATGCTTCTCTTTTTTCAACTTTCTCTTTATCTTTATACCCTTTTCTCATGGCTCTGACGTTTTTATGTCTTTTAACAATCTTCTGTAATACAGTATTCTGTATACCTTTTAATCGTCTTCAGTATTATGTTCTATAACAATCTATTGTATCAATTGTTTGACACGGTGGATATCTTTTGATATTTTCTGCATTTTCTGTTCTGCAGTTCATTAAAGTTGTTCTGCAGTTCATCAAATAGTTCATTTTAATCAATTCGGCTTGTACCGCGATGATGGCCTAATAATAATGCAAAAAAATCAGGGCCTAAACTTGACGAAGTCAGAAAAAATATTATAGAAATTTCCAAAAACATTGGCTTCCAAATTGAGATAAACATTAATTTTTAAATTGTGAATTTTCTTAATGTCACGTTTAACCTCGTGGAAAATTCTTATAGGCCTTATAAAAAACCTAATGATGAATTACCGTATATTAATATAAATTCGAATCATCCCCCTCAAATCATAAAACCAATTCCTATTTCAATTAACAATAGACTTAATCAAAACTCCTCTAATAAAAATATTTTTAACTCTTCCAAACGCGTGTATGAAAATGCTTTTAAAAAAAGCGGATTTAAAAACTTCGAGCTAAAACTTGAAACAAATATTGCAAAAAAGCGAAATAGAAATATAATTTGGTTCAACCCTCTGTACAGCAAAAATGTTTCAACAAGCATTGGAAAAGCGTTTTTAAAATTAGTTGACAAACATTTCCCTCCCTTTAATAAATTGCACAAAATTTTTAACAGAAACACTATAAGTAAGCTATAGCTGTACAAAAAATATTGAAAGAATTATAAAAGGCCATAATTTTGCATTGATTATTAAAAATGAATTTCTCAACAAACAAAAAAATACTAAAAATTGTTAATGCAAGCAAAAACTTGACTGCCCTATGAATGGCAAATGCTTATCAAAAAATATTATTTACAAATGCATTGTTTCCTCACAAAACAACCCTGATAAGCATTATATTGGCTTAACCGAGGGTAAATGGCAAAGACATTATGCCAATCACAAACAATCTTTTAAACATAAAATATAATCAAAAGAGATTATGCTGTCTAAATATATTTGGCAACTAAAAGAAAAAAATTTTAATTTTAAATTAAACTGGTTTATCATAAAAACTGTGCCTGCCTATAACAACATTTCCAAAAAATGTATACTATGTTTACAAGAAAAATTTGAAATTATTACTCATTTAGATCAAGAAATTTTACTGAATAAAAAATCAGAATTAATTTCTAAATGCATACATGAAAATAAGTTCCTTTTAAGAAATTATAAAAACAAATGACCAGTCCAAATTTATCCTAATACTGAAGAATTCTTTTTATGATTTTTAATTATCTAATATAGTTGATGCAACTTCCTGGTTGCAAAATACTACAGTTATTACATAATTAATTATAACAATTTCCAACTTCCTGTGATATTATTTTTCTATAATATGAAAAAATTTTTATGTTCAGACATTCTTCCTGATGAAACCTGATGGTGAAACACAGTGTTGAAGTAATCAAAAATTATTGTTATTGTATTAATGTTTGAAGACGGCTAAATTAACTAGGCTCTCTCAGGTCTAATTTTTGAATTCAACTATAATATCAAAATTTAAATATTGTTTTAAAAGTTAAAGATGTTAACTTGCATAAGGTTTTGGTGATGTTCAGTAAGAGGTATATGTTTTAAATAACAAATATATTTTATTCAAGAAGTTGTTGGGTTTTTTTAAGACTTTCTTACTTTATTTAGTTTTCAGTTTTATAATTTGTAAATAAAACTATCATCATACAAGATGAAGTCCATAATTAATAAACTGGATCAAGTCATTATTATTTAAAATACAACAAAAAGTAGTTATAGTAGATATCATTTTATCATGGCAAAATGTTGTGAGTGGTGTAGCCTAAGAATCGGTGTTAGGTCTATCATGGATTATACAGATCGGTTAGTTTAAAACTTTTAACAAAGCTTTCAAACATAAAGCTTAATTTCTAGTTATAAATAATTATTTCTTAAAGCTATTTTTGTGCGTACATCCAACATCGTTTTGAGTTTGCTGTTTAAGTATGAAATCCGTACATTTAAAAAGACAATGAAAATGTGTTATTAAGTTTATATCTGAAAATGTGTACTTGAAATACTTGAAAATGTGTTATTAAGTTTATATCTGAAAATATGTAATTAAGTTTATATCTGAAATTAGATACCATATGAAAACAGCTAATCAAACTCAGTTAATATGAACATTCACATTCACCAAAAGAAGAAAGTGATTTAATTTGCTATGGGTAGTGGTTTGGTAGTGTTGTAGTGATAGTGTCGCCTCATAAATGAGAAGTTCAATCCCCACCACCTCACTGGTAGTATTGCACTCAACTTGTTTCTTTACACTGCATAATTGTTTATCAAGTTTATGTTTCTAAGTTTAACTTCATGTTGTAGAGTTAAAATAGGGTTGTAATCACAATTATGGTAGCCTCTTCGACTGTAATAGCATTCCTGGCCTGAGGAGGTGAATAAACGTTAAAAACTTTTCACCAAACTAAAAATATCTTTATTGTATTGCACTGTTTATGTTGAATCCACCTAAATTTGTTGTATGGACCAGCTACTGAGAGAACCAATTCAAAGAAAAGTTTATAGTTTATGGATCCAACAGATTAAATGTTGGATTACTGAATAATTTAATGCAGTAACGAATGAAATGAATTTTAATGCAGTAACGCCTTTAATGCAGTAACGAATGAAATGAATTTAAAAAAGCCATTTAAATAGTTAACTGTGTTGCTTTTTACTTTGCGTTTACTCCGCTCATATTGAGTCGAAAAATGGATCCACGTACCTTTTTATTAAACGTTTTTTGGTTTTAATTTTGGGGTTTTGAAAATATTGTTATCTAGATTACTCATTGTATTTTCTTAAAAACAAATATTTATGACATTTGTTACGTTCGCTAATTTAATTTAAAAAGAATCATTTTAAGCCGATTCTCTAGACAGGGTTTTAACAAATCAGTGAATTAAAAACATTACTAATAATGTGTGTGTGACATTTTCATAAATAGTCTAAAGCATATAAAAATCTTTAATAGCACCTCAAAAATACTTTTATCTTAAAGATAAACTTGTGAATGTTAAATAGTATGTTAAAAAGACACTGGAGTGACTAAGCTTGAAAACAAAAAATGCCAAAAGCGCTGACTTGCTTACCCAAAACATGAAGACAATGATTTATTTATTTTTAGGGTAAAATAAAGTCTTTTTTTGATATATTACAAGTTTTATTCAATCATTTCTTAGTGTCGACCATAAAAAATTAACATACAAAAAAAAAGACAGCAGTTTTAGTTGAAATTGTTGAACATCAAAAATTATTGAACATCTAAATATTAATACGCTTATGAATATTATTATTATTAGTGCGCATAGTTACACATAATTTCGTCTATCGTTCGTATTGTTACTTACGGTTCTGTATTCTGTATAATACACTATTTCTTAGTTTTTAAGTAGTTTCTAAACTTTTTTTATGCGCGGTTTTATTTTCCATGCGGTCTTTCGAGTAAGGTAGCTAGCGAATTAGATCTAATGTACTTTTATTCTCAAGAAGAATTGATGTTGCTCATTGTTAAAAATAAAAATTTAAATAATCGTTTGTTTGTTGTTGGTTTTTTTTATTTTTCTAATTTTTATTGCCTGTTTTCATTTTTTAAAATAAGTTAGAAATAAAAGGTCTGGTACTATCTAAGTATGAATACTGTAATTTATCTAATCTTCTAAATATGAATACTGTAAATTAATAGTGTTAGTGTCGTTTCACTTTCTTTTTAATAAAGAACTTTTTAGGCTTTTCTAAAAGCGTTTCTTTACTCCACGTGGTCTTTCAAGCAAGATCTTCCAGCCGATTAGAGCTGATAAATTTTTAGTTTCAAGTGGAATTGAAATTGTTGTTCATTGTTTAAAAACTAAAATTTGTTTTTTGTTCGTTGTTCTTATTTTTCTGTTGTTTTTTTAGAAGAAGTTAAAACTAAAATGACTGGTAATATAGTTTTTTTTAGTACAATGTTTCTTTTTTAGTAAAGTGTTTCAGTTTTGTCTTCAGTCTTTTTAGATCATTTTAAGCAAGCATTGTTTTATTTTTTAGAGCATTTAGAAGGAGCTGAAGGCCTTTTTAGTAAGTATATAGTGTATAGTAGTTTATTTATAGTTTATATTAGTAACATAGTTATAATGGTTTATTTATAGTATATATTAGTTTATATAGTATAGAGTAAATTATTATAGTTTATATTAGTAAGTTTATTTATAGATTATAGATTAGGACTAATGAGAATTAAAAAATTTTTTTAGACAGGCAAGCTGACAGCGACTTAAGTAAGTTTTATCATTTAGATATTATTTGCGTACAAATGTAGCATTAGCATTTTTATTGTATATAATTTTATCTAAATTTTTTTTTTAGACAGACAGATAAAACTCAGTAAGGACTTAGATTTTGTAGATTTAAAAGCTTCTTTTGAATATTCTTTTAAAGCATTGAATATGTTTTATATATTTTGATAAATTTTGTTATTTAAGTGTGGTAGCATCATCAGTTGGTGCAAATAGTAATGTATTTTATTTTATATTACAGCAAATAGTAATGCCTTTTATTTTATTTTAAAAAGAATCAAAAATATTGTTTATTTAAACATAATCATCAGTATAAAAGAGATAAGATAGATAAAATAGCTTTTTTATTTAATATTTTTTTATTTAGTTATAACTTCAGTTGCACCAGCCACAACAGGTAATTTAGTACATTTATTTTAATACACTTGAATAACATTTGCTACTTAACTTTTCAAGCAATAAATATTGTTTTTTTTAACGTTATCGTCAAGATTATATAAGTAAACATTTTATTTGATAATTTATTTTAGTTGCTTCTGGATCAACTTTAAATAATGGTAACTCATTAATTCATATTTTATTATAGATAAATGCAGATAAAAAATTGTAAGTTAGAAATTTCTGTAGATTTATAAGCAGTAAGCTTTTCTCTAAAGGTTCTTTCTATTTTTGGATTAAATCCACTATCACTACATTTGTTTTAAGTTTATATAATGTACTTTAATAATTTTGTCATTTTGGGGTTTGTTACTTTTCTGTTTTTTATTTAATAAAAAAAACAAGCAATAAATATCATTTTCATTTAGCTTCATCGACCTCATTATCCAGTAACTGAACAATTTTCTTTTGGTAGTTTTTCACATAGGTAAAACAATTTTAAACATTATAATAGCGTTATAATTTTTTTTTAGATTGTAATGAAGGTAGTAAGTAAGTTTGATTTTATTTTCTAGATTTTTATTTTCACTTTTTTTTTTAAATTAAATTAAAAATGTTTATTTAGGAACATTGACACACTAACATAATTTATTTATACAATATATTGTATACATAAATTATGTTAGTGTGTCAATGTTCCTAAAGAACAGAGCAACAAATTGGTAAAAACACTTGTCTAATTTTTTCTTTCTTCTCCCCAGTGTTACACCATCAGTCGGTTCACCAGGAAAAATTCTACCTGATGAACCTACTGATGGTGCAACACTGTGAAGAAGTAAGAAAAAATTAGATTAGTGTTTATACTAATATATATATATATATATATATATATATATATATATATATATATATATATATATATATTGTTGGTTAAGTTTCTTTTTTAATTTTTATTTTATTTCTTTTTTAATTTTTATTTTAATTTATTGTTGGTTAAGTTTATTTTTTATTTTGTTGACTTTTAATTTATTTTTTATATTTTAGTTCTCCTTCAAAGGCGAGTTGGTAAGTTAGGCATGCTGTTCTTAATTTAGTTTTTAATTTAGTATAAACTATTAAATATTTTGATAAAGTCTTTACAACTTTATTTTTTACTATTTTTTTAAATTTTTCTGATGTAAATGTACTTATGTTAAGTACGTATATACATGTACTTATGTAAAAAAAATTCAAATGTTTATATATTTACATTTTTTTTTCCATCTAGATGAATTGTCAAATGGCAAAGGTAAAATTTCATTTAAAATGTCTTATGTACGTGTTTTTATTTATCTTTTAGCAAGCAAGAAGAACATTTAAGTCAATTTTTTTTCTAGATAAAACACCAAACAGTAATTATAAGTTTTCAAATGCCATAATATTTGCTTAATTATAAGTAACACATTTTTTTAATTATAATTTAGCTCCATCATTTGAAATTTTAAAATTTACTTTAAAAAAATATACCAATTTTTATTTTTATTTTGAGAACTT
The DNA here is from genome assembly GCF_038396675.1 of Hydra vulgaris. Taxonomy (NCBI): domain Eukaryota; kingdom Metazoa; phylum Cnidaria; class Hydrozoa; order Anthoathecata; family Hydridae; genus Hydra; species Hydra vulgaris. The sequence goes on along the minus strand of NC_088922.1, from coordinate 62,829,534 downwards.
ACGTATGAAGACTATAAAGTCTTTTGGCAAAAGAAGCCCGGACCTTTGACCCATCGGTCATTTCAGAGGTGGGTTCAGTATGGGGGGACTGACCGCCCATTATTTATATCGGGAGCCCAACACCCCTCATACAGGGGTCGAAGGTCCGGCGGGATAATTAAAAACTTTCATGTTTACAATTAAAAAAATGTTATTTGTACACATGAAAGTTTTTGTGTATATATTTGTTTTTTGCAAATTTTATTTTTACTTTTGTGTACAGTGTGTATGAGTTTGTGTATCTATATATATATACATATATATATATATATATATATATATATATATATATATATATATATATATATATATATATATATATATATATATATATATATACTCATAAACATGTGTATATATACATACATATAAAAATTTTATTTTTGTAAATAACTTTTGCTCTCCTACAGTAAGTGTAGGGTAGATTATGATGAACATCATAAACGGAAATTGGATTATTTTCATATATAATTATGCTGGATCCAAAATTTTTGCGAATAATCAATTTTTAGCGATCTCTATTCATGATTCACTTAGATATTTAGACATCCGAAATTTTTTCTAAAAAACACAGAGATTTTAAAAAAGTAGCCAAAGTGCTCATATTACCCACACCACTTGGTAGTATGAGCATTTTAAATTAGGTCAAAAAAATAACATTAACTAAACTAAAAAATACTAATCTGACAATTAGAACTAAACTTTTTTTATTAAAAACATCTAATTTTTGGCATAAACTTAAATTTAAAAAAAAAGAGCCTAATACCTTTTACTTCTGTTTTTTAAATATATTTTGCTTTGCATAATTTATGGACAATTCCTTACTGTTGTATATTTAATGTTTGTTTTCTGGCCTTTTTTAGTTATATGTATATAGAAAACATGTCTGTTGATATTTACTGTAATGTGATCTTACTAACATCTTAAGCTATTTGCTAATGCTTTGCGTAATTGTTGTGATGTTACTGTTGTAATGATTTGTGTTGATAGACAACTTGACTTACCTTCCGGTTGATGTGTATCGTTAAAAATGGTTACAGGTAGTTTCACTAACTGCTTTTAATCATTCACTAAAAGCCAAGATAACATTTGATATTACTACAGTACAATTTTTATACCTCCTAATAATTTTTTTTTATCTTTAGTGTTATTATTTTCCTTTTTGAATGAGATTAGTTAAATTAGTTGGCTTTTGATTAAAAGATTTTGATTTCAAAACTGAACACTATTGTCAAAATGCTCTGGGTTAAGTAGTTTTTAAAGATCCGGTTTCTATTTTGTTCTTTTTTAATTTTTACTAACTTACTTTTCTATAACTTCCTGCTAATATGGAATCACGTAAGTTTTTAAATATGGTTAATCATACTCCGTATCGGTAATAACTATTTTTAATTATTTTAATATGGGTTTTTTTTACAATAGGCTATGATTGGCTCCTCGGTCCTGTAGATGGCGGCTGATATAACTGATTTTTAGAAGTGCCTTAAATGTAATTCAATTGTTTTCAATTGTCTTTAATTGTTTATAAAGAAAAATTTGTTTTAAGAAGGGTTTTTATTATTTATATATATATATATATATATATATATATATATATATATTTGTTACACATTTAATTACAGATCATGTAAATAAATTTGTTTAAAAAAAAAGTAAAAACAAGTTTAAATATACTTTTTACAACTGTTTTATATGGTTTTAACATCTGTTTTATAATCTTTTATAAAACAGATGTTAAAACCATATAAAACTAAGTAAAAAGAGATGTTAAAACCATATAAGCGCTGGGTAAAAAGAGTTGATTTTTTATTCACCCAGCATGAGCTGGGTGAATAAAAATCAATTCTTTTTACTCAGCGCTTTTAGACTAATTGCTTACCTTTATTTGAATACATTTATCAATTTTGCTCAAATTTGTATTCACGTAAAGCCTAACAATTACTTCAAAAATGTTGAGTAAAAGCAATCGCTTTCTTGAATAAAAGAATTTCTTTTCATACAAGTTGACAAGTTATATTAATAAGTTATATTAACATTCAAGTTAAGGAATAATTTTTATAAATATTAATTTGTTAAGCTTCACTCATCACTCTTAGAAAAATAAAGAACATTTTGAAAAAAATTAAAAACTACTCAGTTAAAAGTAAAATTAAGAGAAAGAAAAGGGAAAATTTATTTCGAATATTTTACCTAAACAATTTCCCGCAATTTTAAAATAAGACTTTGATTATCTATGCACATAATTCAAGTCATATTTTAACATAACATTTTGTTGTTATTTGCGCATATAGTGTCCGAACGTTCGAATTTAACTTAACTGTTTTCTGTATGTTTAATGAAGCTTAATGAAGGCTAACTGTATCTCTAATGAAGCTTACAATTTAGTTGAAGCCTAGAAAAATAAATGTGAGCAGAACTAGAAAAACATTATGATAAATTTATAATTCGTTAGAGAAAAAAAATAAAAACTTAATTGTTTTAGTAATTTATTTACTAAAACTTTTTTTTTTACTTTTTTTAATTACTAAATAAGACTTGGATGGATGCATGTAATTCAAGTCATATTTTAACAAAACGATTTTGTTGTGATTTGCGCATTTAATGTCCGAACATTGCAGAATAAATAGTTAACTGTATCTTTAATGTATCTAGCAGTTTTGTTTAACTAAGAAGCCAAGAAAAATTAAAGTAAGCACAACTAAAAAAGTAATAATGCATTTATATTTCATTAGAGAAAACAAATAAAAATGAAGTTAGTAATTATTTATTTACTAAAATCCCGTATTACGGGTTGCCTACTGCTAGTTAACTATAATTAAGATTTTTCAATGAAATTAAATGTGTTAAAAGCAATTTTTCTTTTAACTTTTGTGAATGCAAGTTTTGAGCGAATACCGCAGATGCTCTTAAGGTAATTACCCTCTTCAAAATTATCTTAGAAGTGAAATCTTATTGTCAAAATTGAAATTAAGCATATAATAGATCTTATTTAACGAAATTGATTTATAAAATTACAAGTGGTTATTTTGTCATGATAACCACCTAATATGGTGGATATAAGAAAATATGCTCATCGCACCTTTAAAAATTTATCAGATTCTTATTGAGTATTCAACATAAAACAATGATAAAAAGACAGTTTAATCTATGAAATCTGCAAGAAGCTTTTAAATCTGACTATTTGTTTCTATGTAGCACCACACGGATTGTGAAGATTTTTAAATAAGCGATGTTTTAGTGCTGAAACAGCAATATCTCTAAATCTGAAATGTGTTATAATTACCTTTTGGCAGATTGCATGCATCATATAAAAACACATCATTGTTGAAAGTTTGCTTAAAAACTGATTAATAGAAAATAAAACAACTGTGACGGAAGATTGTAAAATAGAAAATAGAAAAAAAAGACTTCAAATTAAAAAGAGAAAAAATAATTAAGAAATAAAAACTATATGTAAATTTAAGAGCAAAGTATATAAAAGCTACCAGCAGCATAATGAGTTCCTTGATTTTTGTTTTCCTTATCATTTTTGTTCATTTTATTGCCTCTGATTGTTTCTCTACGCAACTTTACGTAGAATTTATTTTTGTATGACGATTGATATTAACGTATTTTTATATTCTTTATTGCAGCCATTTATCATACATGTTCCTGGAATAATATTGATTTTTCAGAAGTCATCACTGATGCCCTTCTTCCAATATTAAAGTTTGTAAAAGCATCATATGTTGCAAATTCAAAAAATAACAATGAACAGAATTTATTTTTCGATACTTGGTAACGTTATCACGTTAAGACTCTCATTTTGGTTCTAAGTTTTTCCATGCATACATTTTGCAAATAATTCATTTGAGCTAAGTTCTTTATAAATAGGCTTTAGTAACTCAATAATATCACGTGGCAAACAAGGGCAAGGTTTATAGAGAGACGGTTAATTGGGATGTTTTCAATCAACATTGTGCTGGCACCAACTTTTTCCACTGTTTGGGCAATAGTTATAATATTTATTTTCTTAAGAGGTATTGGACTTGCGCATTTCATGAATAGAGTGATTTTTGGTTCTAACTGTAATTCCATAATAGTTTTGCAATCTGTCGATTGTTACATCAGTTAGCCTTTCTTTACCTCCTAGGTGCCTTTTCTTATTCAATTTTCTTAATCGTGTGCCAACTCTTTTTTGCACATGATCAACACATTCTAATTTTTAAACAATGTGTCACCATACACTCTTTCAGCAGATGAAAATGCCTTACTATCACCGTCACCACAAAATTTACTATCTCCGTCACCACAAAATTTTCAATAGATCGTTCAAAAATTGATTTTGCTCCAGCAACCTCCTTACTGGAAGATGAATCAGTATAGTTGAGGTTACTAAATTGAGTATTTTTAGCATTTTATTTGCATCAGGGTCTGTTTTTTTTCTTTGCCAATTAAATAACATTGCTTGCAATATTTGGATTAAATTTCACAATTTAAAACGTTTCTTGTAATCATAGGTATTGCAATATAAACACCGTTGTATGAGGAAAAACCTCAACGCTACCAAATACTATCACTAGAAATACTGTTATTTATTTAATTGGATTCATCAGTAGTATGTTAAGATGCCTTTATAACTTCAAGTGCAGCATCAGACATGGTTCTACTGTAATTGCTTTAACTTCAATAGCATTTTTTCGAACAATTTTAATGCAAGTGTTTTTAGTCGTTGGCAGTGGAAGATCCATAAGACAACATAATCTTAAGATCAGTATGGCCTTGTCTACATGAACGCATTTTATAAATTGGCTTTGTTTAATATCAAAACTCTACAACTTTCAGAACTACACTTCTTGGATGTTAAAAATTCATGATTGAATCCACATTTACAGAATATAATCAATGAGCTGGAAAGTCCAAATTTTTTTTGGTGCATTTTTAGCTAAATTAAGTCTACAAGTTTTACATTCAGGACAACTTAACAACTGAATAACAATGGAGAATAAAGCGCCATCAATTATCCTGTATCCACATGATCTTTTTTATTAAAAATTGCAGAAGTAATAATAAAATACATTTATTAAGCTCTGTGAATCTATTAGCAGAATTTGTTGAGTTTGCTTTATTTAAAGTATATTGATTTTGATGAAAACATCTTTTCTTTCTGTATTCAGTTGCAGATTTTACACGTTCTCTTTTTATTAAAAGTATAAGGGTTTAAACTATATAAACATATACAGATGCACTGATTTATATAACTTTAAGGTGACAATTCGTTTTAAAGAAACTTCTGGAAGAAATATATAAAAAATCCAGTTATTGCTTTTAATCTAACATATGTTTTGATTAATGGAAAATAGAAATACATTATAAACTTATTTCAAAGAGCTTTTTCTCAGAATCAAAATTTATATTTGGAAGAATTTCTTGGCCAAGTAAAAGTTTAATCGTTCCTATGGAGGTTATCAAGGGCGTTTTAAAAAGCAAGGTTCGAAAAAGTTTGCTTTACCCTATTTATATACTGAGTTTTAAAAATGATTTTCAGAATATGATTGTCTGATAAATTTTAAATAAAGCAAAGCAAAATTTTTTTTGAAAAATCACCTTATTTTAAAAGTTAAAAAATATAAGCCTAGTTTGCATTCTTAGTTTTTCGTGTTCTGCAAAATGTCACAAACTTACTAAAATATAAAATGCATTTTTTAGTATGAACTATGTTTAAAATTGTTCTTATAAGTCAACTAAACCTGTGGCTGTATTTAAATAGTTATGAAAAAATCCGTTATGTTTGAGCTATTGGTGACAAGTAAAAAAAAGTGTTTTTTTAATTTTGTGAAGCATTAAGTAATAATTAGCCCAACGCACTTAAAAAAAACAAGAAATAACTTAATAAAATTTAAGTTGAAATAATTTATACCTTTTTAAATTCCGTGTTTTCACGTTATTATGAGCCATATTTATTTGGGTTCGACATATATCTTTGCAGCATTGATTTCCTATTTTTCTCACATAAAACATATATGTATTTTTATTATTTTCTTATTGCATTTAAAAATATAATTAAACCTTTCAAATTACATTTAGGAAATATTTATAAAGAAGGGTTGAGATCAAAATATTTTTTTTAGTTTATTTTAAAGCATAAGTAACTATCTAACATTAGGAAAAATAAAATTTTTTTTAACTCTTTGGTTCCAAAATAAAGCTCTATGATATCTAAATTTTAATATCTAAAATTTGTATGCAAATTACGTTAATGAATAAGAATGCCTTTCTTAGGTCATAATTGTTTTTGGATTTTTGAAGATGGGCTTTATTGCATATAAATTTTAGAAAGTTGAAGTTTATGTTACGTTCGAACATTAAGCAAAGGAATATTAAAACATTTACTTGATATTTATTACAAGCATTTATTTTGAATAAAAGAGCTTTGAAATGAATTCAACAATCTTTAAAGTTTGTTAGACGTGTTAGATTAAAGTGTTGCTGATTAGGAGGACCTTATTGAACTTTTTTATAAATACCTTTTACAATATTTGCATAGTTCACATAACAAACGAGTAAAAAAGCTGTACTAACTAGCATGCCTATTTACAATGTTCAGTACATATAGCTTTCTATGAATTGACTTCAATTGTAGATATAATTTCCTACTTCATAATGCTTCAACTTTTCTAACAAAAAACAGTTTCATACACTTAATTGATCCATTTTTTTATATAGAAAATATTATGTTAGTTTCGAATATATGTATAAATGCTTTTTTTTATTTTTTCACTTTTTATAAAAAAATACTTAGATAGAAGAAGTCGGAAAAAGATGTTGAACGAGACAAGATAGCTTTTTTTTCAACAATAAAAAAAATTAATAATGGATTCAAAGGAAACTATATATATATATAACCTGGAAATATTTATATAACCTGAAACTATATATATATATATAACTACATATATATAACCTGGTGGTAAGTCATGCTATTTATGCTTGATGGAAAAATATCATATAATTTCATCCCTATTGCCTTTACTAAATAAGCGAAACAAACTTGCGTCTAAGTGTCGCCATGAAAACATATATATGATGAATAACTTTAATGTCATTAAAGAAGACACTCCACTGTATTTTTAATAAATTTTTTTGTCGTTGTTTTTTTTTTGAGATTCTGATGACCGCTATTTGCGTTAAACTCTGAGTAATGGTTTAAATAAATTGAGTGTTATAATTATTTTACTATATATATAAATTTTTTGCTATATATATATATATATATATATATATATATATATATATATATATATATATATATATATATATATATATATATATAGATATATATATATATATATATATATATATATACATATATATTCATATATATATATATATTCATATATATATATATATATATATATATATATATATATATATATATATATATATATATATATATTTATATATATGTATATATATAAATATGTATATATGATATATATTTGTATATGTTATATATGTATATATATATATTTATTTATATATATTTATTTATTTATGTATATATTTATATATATTTATACATATATATATATATATATATATATATATATATATATATATATATATATAAATATATATATATACGTATTTATATATATATATATATATATATATATATATATATATATATATATATATATATATATATATATATATATATACATATATATGTATGTGTGTGTGATTTTTCAAATTGCTAATTTGTTTTTTGTAAATATTCTTAACATTTAACAACAGTTAAGCAAATAAGTTTTATTTACGCTTATGGTACTTCTATACGATTAGAAAACTTTTTTCTAAAGCGCATTAAAACAAATAAAGCATTTTAATATTACTATTTTTAAATATTAAATCTTTTGTAAGTTTTGTATTCTCACTAGAAAACTTTATATAAATTGTTTAAATAAGACACTTTTATCAACAATAATCAATGACAATAAAAAATAGTCAGGGTCGCAATTTGATAAAGTCGCTAATAATCTCAGAAAGCCTTGGTTTTCATACAACCAACTTTATGTAGCATGTTCCAGAACCAAGTCATTTGATAATGTTTTCTTTAAACTTGATAAGTTTGTATAAAAAGATGTCATTGAACAAATATTTCACAAATGTTGTAATTGTAAATGTTTTTAATTTATAGTTTTTGACAAATATTTTTATGTGACATATGATGTGGTAATGTGTGTTTATATGTGTTATATAAGGCTATATGGTTTTATATTTTGTTAGTGTTTCTATGCGTGTGTTGTTTGTAGTTAAAATATGTACATTAAACTCTGAATAACTTAATAACTTTAATAACTTAAACTAATTTTAAATTTTCATTTAAGCTTTTATTTATGGATTATACTCCCAATAACTCTAACATTCTCTTTAAGGTTCCTTTTAGGTTTTATTAATTTAAAGTTTACTATAATATGTAATGTTATTTGTTAATTTTTTATTTTAATTTATTTGTTATTGCTTTTTGTGTTGATAGATGACTTACTTTCACGTCGGTGTCTTTAGTTTAAAGTGATCATTGGGTAGTTTCGTTGCTAAAACTGACTCCATATAATCATTCACTAAAAGCTAAGGATTCACTTTTCCCAAAAAAAAAACAATGGTTTTTTTGAAAGGAGTTGTTAATCCATATTTGCAAAAATAAATCTTAAAACTTTCTCAAAAGAAAAACATCCTGATTTTCGAAAGTTCCTACATAGCAGAATTTAAAAAATGTTCTTTATGTTGATTGTATAAAAGCTGAAACGAAGTTTGATAATCTTCATAATCATACACTAAAAGATATATAACAATAAAACAATACTTTAATTTAAATTGTTTTTATAATTATTTCAAATTTTTATGTTGAGTATATTATTTTTTTGATATATTTTTTAAAAGTTTATATTTTTTTATTATTTCAATAAAAGTATGTTTTTTCGTTTCTGAAGTAAATTTCTTAACTTTTTATCTTTTGAATTGTTGTTTTGAATGGAAATATTGGCCATTTTAGCTTTGTTTTTTGATTTCGTTATTTTTTTATATGTGAATAGAAACCGTTTATACTTTTATCACGTTTTGTACGATCTAGACTGTTACCATTTGCATTAAGTATCGAACTTGGCCACAAATAACAGGTTAACTAATATATTTGCCTTATTCGCAGTAAATACAATTTAGATCCGTTGTTTTTTTGCCATTTACTAAAACAAATTGAAGAGACTAAATTAAGAACAACATTGGAAATAGTCGGGTGTGGAGCATACTTACCACTACCCGTATACGGGTCATGATAGATAGAATATAGCTAACTTTTTTAATTTAAAAAAATTTTCTTCGTAAAATAATTTTTTAAATGTTCACCAATATTAAAACAGAAAATGAGAATAATATCAGAGAAAATTCAAGTATTTAGTAATCTTTACTTGATTTAGTATTCATTGTTTGAAAAATGAAAATACGAAATTTAAAATAAAAAGAAGAACATCAGGTGAAGGTATAACGTTTTTAAACCGCAAAAAGATTTACATCCAGAAAACATGCAGAAATGTTAATTATTACTTTAATGAGAGAAGCTAGCAATGTTCAAACTTAAAGTTGGGAAAATACAATAAAGTCTAAAAAAAAAATTTTAAGCTTTTCTCATTTCGGTTAGTGAGTTAGCAACAAACTTGACGCAATACAACAAATACAAATATTAGTTTTTAAAAAGATAAATATGTAATACAAAATAGCGATGTTAGATTATTAATAACTGTGATTTTTAATCACACTTATTATTGGGCTTGTTCTTAAAAAGTTTGTACTTGCATTATTTTGCTGTAATGTTAGTAACCAATAATTTTTGCGAATAAACAGAACTACTCATAAAGTTTCCTTCAACTTCTACTAATTCTTACACTTTAAATTATATTTATTTGTTCATAATACTAAGTTGTCTATCAGGAGTGATATCAAAACAATATTTTAGGTATGGTGGGTGTCATCAACAGTTTGCTAATTGCTTAAAGCAAAAATCATAATCCGGTTACTTTTGTTGCGATAATATAATGCTTTTAAAAATTAGTAAGTTTTCTTTATTTTTGAAGGCTTAAAGAACTGACAGAAATAATATGTAGGCTTGAATATTGTCATTTATTATCTGTAAACCATTTTACAATATTTTATAGAATTATTTTCAGTATCTAAAATTTTTTTCTTTTTAAGCTGAACGTTTTTTTGGTAATTTAAAGTAGAGTGATATTTTTGAAAAACTCATCCATTATGCTTTTTAATCTACGTTACCCGTTCATATGCCAGTAACTACACTTCTTATATATATATATAACCCAATGATTTAAAATGCAGAGCCGAATATCAAATAACAAAAATGATTTTTTATATCTATTGTGTTCTGCCGAGAAACTTCATATGACATACCAAGGTCTTGTTTGTTATCTTTATTAAAATGATTGCAGGAGTTATTAAGCTTGTGACAAATTCCAAACATAGAAGAATACCTTGAAGTTTTTAAAAACTTTAATAGATTGGTAATGTATATCAGCAGGGCCGGATTAGGCCTTTTTAGTGCCCAAGGTACAAACCCACATCGGTGCCCGGGGCCCCTGAATTTTCGCTGACTGTGACCGCTGGTATGTTCAATATTATGCAAAGAAAACAGTTGTTAACATATATGTTTATAGTATGTACTACTATCACTCATATAAAACCTACAATAAAGTTTTTCTGTATTAAAATTATTAGTTAATAAGTTTTGAAATAATAATAGACAAACTGTATTTTTTATTAGATAAAAAAATCAAAAAGATATTGTCAAATACATTTTAAAGTTTTTTTTTTCTAGATTAACATCTACCAAAGTCTTTGAGTAAATCGTCAAAGTTATTTTTGCGTGAGTATATTGTTATAGTTAATTTTAACATATCTGCCTCAATCATAAGCAGAGATAACGAATCGAGCCTTTCTTGTTTCATTGTTGATCTACTTGGATTTTTTGTACGTTTCAACTGAGAATAAGAACTCTTAATTGAACAGTTAGTAACCATTAATGTTAAAAATATGTGGAAGGTGATTTCAACATTTGGAAAGGCACACTCAATATTGTCTCTAACTGCTAGTTGGTACAATTCTCCATGATTAAGCGTGTTGTTTTTTGATGCACCTGGAAACTTGTGTCGAATATATAAATGAAACTGTTGTAGTTCAGTATATAAATTATTGTTCAGATCTTTAGGATAAGAATTTATTAGTTCTTCACAACACTGAGATGTTTGTGACAATGATTCATCGACCAAACAAGAAAAGCGAACTGCTGCATCATTATATTCTTGTCTTTGTCTACTCATTTCTGTCTCAAGTTCGTCAACAATGGCGTAGAATGCAGATATAAGAAATTTGTCTCTGGCATTCAAAGATACTTCAGGGACATCACCATCATTGAACACTGTCTTTAGTTTACGATTACGGGTGAAAAATGACTTATAATCTACACCTGGTGCCATTACTTTTGCACCTTCTTTAAATCTTTCAAATTCATTCCTAGATTTATGCAAATGATCTGCTAGTGAAGAATACAAATCAGCACACGTTTTTAAGTTCACATGCTGTTTTTGGAGAGCCTGACTAACCCTGTGAAAATGCTGTAATATCTCTTTTTAAAAAACAAGCATGAAAACAAATTCTAATTCTTGCATCTTCTTTGCAATGTTTTCTGCTTCTCTTCTGGTGTCTCCTTTCTGTGACTGACCTTCTTGTGTACATTCTAATGCTTTTAAAATCTGAGGATGAGACTTTAGGATAACTTCAGTTGCAACAGCATATGTGCATCCCAGTTGGTATCGGAAAATGACTTTACCAGCGTTTCATTCACAAGTTTTTCAGAATCTTCCATCGGTTGGTTGAAGCTGAGAAAAAGTATAGATCAGTTGCACTGTACGGAAAAAGTTTACTGCCTCTTAACAGGAGTCAACGGCACTTCTGTCTACAAGATTTAGTGAATGGGCAGCACAGGGTATGTATATAGTAAACTCATTTTCCTCTAGAATATTTTTTGCATGCCGTTGTAGCACCCGGACATATTAGCTGCATTATTGTGGGATTGACCTCTGCATTTCAAAAAATCAATATTGTAAACTTCATTTAAGTACTGCAGCACTTGCTTAGCCATACCTTCACCAGTGTGATTTTGCAACTCCAAGAAAGTCAAAAAGCGTTCAATGAGCTCTTCATCTGCTACATATCGAAGAACAACGCTTAATTGATCTATATGTGAAATATCGGGTGTTGATTCTACTGACAAGTTGAAATAACCAGAAGCCTTTACCTCATTTACAATTACTTCACGGACTTTTTTGAACATAATTTCAATCAGTTCAATCAAAAATGGAACAAACTGACTGACCAACTCTAGCAGCCCTAAATAATTTCCATTTTGTAAAGATCCAAATTTTTCATTTGTTTCTTTAAAAGCCAGACCATTATACTATACTCTTCATTTATTTGCTCTTCTAACTTTTGTAGTAAACCGGAGCCTTGTCTACGAGTTAGGTATACTAACATGCAGTTTTTATGAGTAGCGCTTTGTTCGTGATTATCAATATATATGTTATTTTTCCAGTCACTGAACCCATTTTTATCAGCAAAATTTGTGGAACCTGTAGATGCAAAAAGTTTACAAACAAAGCAGTACACAGATCCCGTGGATGTTGAATACAATAACCACTCAAACTAAATAACTTGTTAATTTTCTGCTCGTAGCTTTCACAACAGAAACATTGTGCTCTTTTTCTTTAGCTTGTTTTCTCTTTTGTGCACCACTTAACTAATAACGTTTCACTTTGGGATCTGAAATTAAAAAAAGTTTGAGAAAAGATGTAAATAAAAATGATTAAATGATATAAAACGAAAATGTAATTTACATAAAAATTAAAAAATTATGCAAAATAAGGCTTTAAAACAACAAACTAAAGGTGTAAGCTCCTATAAATAATTCCTTAATATCAGAATCAATAAAAATGATAAAACAAATGATAAAACAGATATAATAATAGTTTCATGTTGTTAATAAAAAATATCCTCAAGTGAAGACGTTAAATCGCAAAAAAAAAAAGTAATTAAAGTGCGAAAAAAATAATTAGTTAAAAAAAGAAAAATAGAGACAACCTGCTCATTCATAGCTTAATTTTTAAGCATTCAAGATTTTACCAAACTTGTATGTGAATTTTTATTATAATGTATTTATTCATTTTCATAGCACTTGTTCTTTTTTCAGTTGTTTCTGGACTTAAATTTGTTTAAAAAAAAATATTTCTTGAGGACTTGTGGTACTTGGTGCCCAAACGCTTGGTGCCCTAGGTAAATGCCTTGTTTGCCTAATGGTTAATCCAGGCCTGTATATCAGTATTGTTGAACCCAAGTTCAATTTTTAACAAAAGTTGGTTTTCAACAACCTAAACTTATGGTTTTTTTATCAATAGCTATTTTAAGTGTTAAATTTGTTTGTTCAAGATTTACATATAATAATTGAAGTCTTGTGTATCAATCTTATGACAATATTTTCATATTGATTCAAGTATTGCTTATGTTTGCCTTTAAACTGATCGTTTCTGCAGCATATATTTTGGCTTTTGAAATATTTGATTTCTTCAGAATTCATTCTTTTTCATTTTCATTCAAGGATTTCAAAAGAATAACAGTTTGCTTGATTTTAAAACTGATGCTTTATCCAATTGTTTTGCGCATAATATGTTTTAGCTGTAATGGTCTACGAATTTTGCGTAAACATACATGTAAACGTTCTTTGTGGGCTCTTGGTGTTGATGTGAATTTTAAAAACTAAAATGTTGCCTAATTTATTTAAAGTATTAAAAATCTTATAACAGTTTTTCTTTTTTTAAAACTTAAGCATATTTTGTTTTGTTGTAGTTATTTGATGTTGAACTTATCATTGGTCAAAATTTCATTTTGATCAATGATAAGTGGTAAAGTAATTAATTTATGGATAATGTCGTTGCAAATAATACACACACAAAAATGCACGTGAGGTTTTAATATGTCTTTTAATATGTCTTTTAGTATTTTTAATATCTTCTAGTTTAAGATTCAATGTTAGTGGAGAGGTAAAAGTCTAGATTGCATGTTATTTATTGTGTCTCTAATTCAAATATTTTCACCATAAATATTTATAAACCTTCCACTTAACTTTTTATTTTTATTTTTATTCCTTTGTTTGCTTAAAAGCAAATATATTTAGTTTATATATTTTGTGTTTGTTACTGTATTTTTATTTTATATTTTGTTCATTTTTATTATATAATTTATTAGGTTAAGGTCTCAATTTAGTTCAGTATTGAAACTATTTTCAAAATTTCCTATTATTCAAAGGCATCTATAACACATTTTTTTAAGGATGCATAATTGGGTCGTTATTATTGATTTGGATTTTAAAAAATTCTGTTCCGGCTAGATATTTTGTTGAAAAAACACTACTGTATCCTAGGCTTTCTCCGCATATTCGGCATAATGTTTTTAGTTTTGTTTCATGAGACTCGTTCATTTTTACGTGTTTTTTTTTATTGCCTCAAATATTAGATTTAATGTTCAGTGTTTTTGCTTCTAAAAATGTAACCGGACGCTAATTACTATAAAGGTAAAAGCTATTACTATAAAGTTAACAATTTAAAGGTAAAACCCTCTTTTTTTAATGTATAAAGCTTTAAAGCATAAAACTTATAATAAACGCCTAATTATTCTGTTTTAGTAGTGTAGATAAATATAAAACAATTCCGACTTTCCTGCGTATTTTATCTCATAAAAATCAATTAATTTAAAAGTTTCCAGTGTAATATATTTTCCTTGGCTACATATTTAACAATTTATAAATTGAGATCTGGTATACACCTTTATAGTAACGATATAACCTTTTTTTTTTAGATTACGGCAGTGGTCGGCAAACGTTTTAGCAAAAGAGCCAAATATGAACATTACAATAATCTAAAACAAAAATGGAGCCAAATATGATTGTTTGGTAAACTTAACATTACACACTTTTTTTACATAAGTTTCATTCTTAAAAATATTTATTGCGAATAAGTGCTTGCATTTCTTTGTCAGGTTTGTTTGTTGCTGTTTTTAATTTTAGGTATGATTCCAAGCTCTCATCAATAAGACGATTTCTCAGTTTACTCTTGATAATGTTTATGCTTGAAAAAGATTGTTCGCTTATATATGTAGAACCAAAAGGGAAATAACAGCAAACGCGAGCTTTTTTAGCTGATCGTAAGAGTCAGGAATACTGTTCAAACGTTGAAAATGATCATGCCTTCTTTCTCAAGGTCATTCAAAGCAGAACACTTGTGTAGTTAACTAGTATCACATTTTTCTTCTCCAATATTTCTAATTCAACACAAAGATGTTCAAATTTAGAGCGTCATATCTCCTTGTTTTATAAATCCAGCAATTGTATTTCAAAGCTACCAAATTTCAATTTCAAAAGGAGTAAATATCAATTCGGTTATCGTAGCATTAAGAGGATTTTTGACAAATGCTAAAGTTGATCTGCTGTTTTTAAATTCCTGAAAACTGCTGAGAAATGCTTCCCTCATATTTAAAATTATTGTTTTAAAATAGTGTTTATCAATAGTGGAATTATTTTCTTGACGATGCTTCAGCAAGCTCAGAAAATGAAACAATGTTTCCCTTTTGAAATCCTGGGCAAAAATAGATAATTTGTTTTCGAATGTTATTACTTCTTCTAACATCGAAAAAATTTGGTTTCTTTTCCCTTGTAGTGAACGATTAAGCTGATTTAAATAAGCCGTAACGTCTACCATAAAATAAAAGTTTTAGATCCACTGTTCGTCTGTTAGTTCTGGATATTGAATGCCCTTTTCAAGGAAAAATGCTTTAATTTCCTAGAAAAGGGACCTAAAACGTTTTAAAACGTTCCCTCTTAATAACCAACGTACCTACTTATGAAGCAGAAGATCGGTGTATTCATTTTCCATTTCAAATAAAAGTTCTTTGAATTGGTGATGATTAAGAACTCTGGCTATAATGGAGTTAATAATTGTAATCACTAATTCCATAACTTTACAAATTTCATCCAGAATGTTTGCGCACAAAGTGTTTCTTGGTGAATGATACGATGGTAAACAAGTATCTCGTGATTTATTTTTTCTTTTAAAATAGCAAAAAACCCTTTTCTTACGCCGATCATACTTTTGTCCCCATCTGTCGAAATCGACACAATTTTATCGAGGGGTATATAATGTTTATCCATACACTTAATTGCACCGTTTGCGATGTCTTCTCCACGCGTCTTACCCTTGCGTGGCAATAATCCTAAAAGTTCTTAATTAGGGACCGAAATCTTACAAAAAGTAAAACTTGCGCTGTATTTTTTGTCACAAGACTCGTCAACTCCTATTGACAAAGCCGAAATCAATTTCAGATCTTCGATATGCTGGGTCGTTATATTCAAACACATTTAAACTGTTCTATCATTGATGGTTTTGGCAGACAATGATACTTCTTTAATTCTTTTCAGAATATCTGCTTTGTTCTTAAAATCCCGAAACAGCTCTTCAGATGCATTTATAAAAACAACTTTTTATGTACTCGCCGTCTCACAGTGGGATGAAATCTCGATTTCGTGGCCAAAGTCAAATTTTTGAGTTTTATATTTTCGTCTTTTTACGTTCAGATCTTGTTTACAGATAGTCCTGGATCAAAATTCCGAACAGGGCAGGTATATACTTGCTCAAGGGTGGCCTGGGCGTCAGTTGACATTTAGCCTCCGTTCGGTACGCGCTAAACAAGTGGACACGTCGAAAAATTCTTGCCTGTTTTAAAGTGCTGTTAAACTGAAGAAACTATTTCAATTGGAATTCGGCATAATGGAATCACTTTCTGGAGGCATGCAGAATATATGGTTATGCACTGTTATTGCTAATTTTAATTTTTTTTATATTTAAATCGCGCGACAAGTAAACATAAAAAATTGTAAATTTTTTATCTGAAATCGATTTTCTAATGTCGTTTTAAAAATTTAACCGCGGTTATCCACCTTCTTTTGACAAGGAACTGATCGCGTATAGTGTTAAACATAACATATTAAAAAACTGGCTGCCATTGAGTGCCATTTTAATAATGAAACTAGTTTTTATGGAGGAATGCGTGGTGCGACATTAAACTATGTTAATAGATTAATGTCGCACCACGCATTAATGGTCATGGAAATTAGTGAATTAACATTATTTAATAGCACTAATTACATTTTAATGCAATAATTTTTTATTTTAAATATATGCTTTAAAAGTTACTTCTCATTCCGTTTTATAATAATCTCAAAGTTTTATAAAATAGTCCTCAAAGAACTTTCAGCAGTTATTACTGTATTTTTTTTTACAGAGTCTTCCAAGTCTTCAAATATGGAATTTTCAAGAAAAGATATATTCTTTATGGTGAAAGACAGTTTAAAAAATGAATATAAATTCATCATTGATGTTTTGACAGATGCAATTTTCAAAAAAACGGAACATGTGATACAAGTAGGCGATGATAAAATGTCATTATCCCGGTTATTTTCAAATTTTCGATTGAGACAGAGAGCAGCAGGAAGATGAAAAAAATTTTTTCTGAAAAAAAATGGAGGATGGTTGAAGGGCATCGTACAATTTTCAAAATTGTCCAATACTGAATGCACAACACCTGAGAAGATTGTGAAGAGTGATAATAAAAAGGAATATGTGGGCGACCTTCGCTTCTTTCCTTTGCTTCATCTAGTGAAAGATCAAAGAGGCAAAAGAATCAAGAAGTACGTTCTACTTTTTCTACAGAAGAATTGGCATATGCTGCTCAAATGAGTTTAACGACTTCTGGTCAAGTATATGCTGTTCAAGTTGTTAAAGATGTCATATTAACAACTCCACCAAGAGCCTCAAAATATACATCCGCTGCTAGTTCACAAAATGAAGTACCTTTAACCCCAGATGAAGCACTTTCTTTAATGATCGAGAAAGGAGAATCAAAGCACTCTTATCAACTATCAAGAAATGTAGCTAGAGCACATAAATGCAAATTATACCCATCATACCTTGAAGTAGAAAAAGCAAAAAAACGTTGTTATTCATCAGTTGTGTACACAACTGTTAGTGAGTCGTGCGCACAAATTGAACTACAGGCTTTACTTGATCATACCACATCTAGAATTATATAACTTCAGGCTGATGTCATTGATACTCTAAATCCGGAAATTTTGAAAAAATTAGTACTTTACTGTAAATGGGAATGTGATGGAAGCAGCGGTCAAAGTGTTTATAAACAAAAACTTACTGAGACTGGAAAATCTGATGAAAGCATTTTTTTTTACTTCTCTTGTACCTTTACAATTAATACACAACAACCACGAGACGGTTGAAGCAACTATTGTGTGGAAAAATCTTAGACCATCATCTCCGCGATTCTGCAGACCAATACGATTGCAGTTTGTACATGAAGGGGTACAGTCATCATTGAAAGAAGTTACCGACATTGAACTGCAGATTGAGGGTCTTGCATCATATGCTAATGAGCAAAATGGAAAATCCATTTCAGTAACTTATTGTATGTCATTTATGATGATAGACGGTAAAGTCTGTAATGCAGTAACTGATACCACTTCTACACAACGCTGCTTCCTGTGCAAAGCTTTCTCTAAAGAATTTAATGAAATCAACAACATTATAAAAATGGACATTACAGCAGATAATTTAAAATTTGGCATATCTAAATTGCATGCATGGATTCGTTTTTTCGAGTGCTGTTTGCATCTGTCGTATAAGCTAACAACTGAAAAGTGGCAAGCTCGTCGAGAGGAAGATAAAAAGAATGTGAAAATACGTAAGGAAGAAATACAGACTCAATTTAGTATAAAACTGGGGCTTATCATTGATCGACCAAAGCCAGGATATGGAAGCTCTAACGATGGAAATACAGCGCGCCGCTTTTTTCAAAATGCTGCTATATCTGCTAAAATAACAGAAGTCGATGAAAAATTAATTCACCGATTTCATGTTATTTTGCAGTTAATTTCGAGCGGGTTTGATATAGATGATGAAAAATTCAAAGACTATTGTGTAAATACCGCCCATTTAATTGTTGCTTTATATCCGTGGTATTACATGCCTACATCTGTACATAAACTGCTGATCCATGGAGCAGAAATGAAAAAGTATGCCCTTTTACCAATTAGACAACTTTCTGAAGTTGCCCAAGAGTCACGCAATAAGGACATTAAAAACTTCAGATTACATCATTCAAGAAAATGCTCAAGAGAATCGAATATGAGAGACATTTTTAATAGGCTCTTATTAACATCAGATCCATTTCTCTCGAGCATCAGGAAATTTCTCCAGAGACCCGTAAAATCTCTATATCAAGAAGCTATACAATTGTTAAAACAACCTGAAGTCACCAGACAAGAGACAAGGGACAATTTAGATTTAGATACAAGTGGTTCAACATCAGATTCCGAATCGAATGATTCGAACATTGATGAATATGACATACGTGATTTTGTTACTAGGATTAAAGAAACAATTTTTTTACATATATGTGAATTAATCCTTTATTAATTTATAAAAAAATAATAAAATTAAAATTACAAATTTCTGTTTTTTTATTATTGTATAAATTTGAAAATAATTTTGCAATGTTTTTGCTTTAATTTAACTCCTGAATCATTAACAATGACCTTGAAAACCAAACTACATGAGATATCATATTTTCAACGTATGAGCAGTTTTGGCCGCCATATTAGAGCCGCCATTTTGAATTTTTTAAATCTGACCTCAGATTCCTAATCAGCGACCTCGAAAACCCTTACGTAGGTAATTTGGGAATTTTGGCCACAAAATCAGGATTTCGTCCTACTGTGCGTCTGTACGGTTTCCCTCTCTTAGCAATCTCAAAGCTAAAAACAAAATTTGCCATATTAATATTGTTGGAAGATTGCATTCAGTTACAAAACACAAAATTTAACGACTTTTGACTCTTCTGAAGTTTCTCAATTGCTTTCTTCCCTGCATATAGAAAGGAATTCTAATGATGCATATTTTTTAAGAATTTCCCCCCATCTCCATTAATATTTATCATAATAAATTGAGTAATTGCAAATCCAGAAACAAAGGTTTTGAATTCTAACTATTTGACTTAATTTCTAAAATCATAGGATTACTGTTACCATGCTTACTTTTAATATTCATCACACATAAAATGAAAAATGTACGTAAAACCCGCGAGATATTTGTTTAATTTTCTTTAAATCAATATTATATCAAAAGACTTGCTTCAATTATTTGCGATAATCATTTCAAAAAATATTGTCTAATAAGTGACATTTGTTTTGACAAATATTTTTTTAATTTTATTACAATGTTTCCACAGCGATGTTTCCTATGATACACTATCTCTATCCCTTATAAACTATTTAACTAAAAGTATACATAGGGCAATAGGTACGTGCCTATCAAGACCTATGTATACTTGAAAATAAAAGAGCTCTTCATATAGCAGTTGTAGTAAAATCGTATAAAATACCTGTGAGATGTACAGCTAGATTGAAAAATACAACAACTTTTTAATAAGAAAGGACAACGGCAGACACGGTAAAAACGACAAAACTGTTCACACTGCAACTGCTGGTCTGCTTGAGGTACCTTGATATCACACAAGAGTACACCGAAAATATACGAACAATTTCAGCCGGTAGCTCGTACATGGTTTGTGTTTACGTTTACGAATACTAATAAAATTGAACTCGATGTTCGTTAAGTATTTTTACAACAATATAATATCCTTGATTTATAAAAAATGATGTATGATGTAATTTCTTTCTCATCAAGTTTTTTTAAATGAAAATATTATTACGTTTTTCGTGGATATTTGTGCCGCAGCCGCACTTTAGAAGCCAAAGAGCATACGGCTCCGGAGCCCCACTTTGCTGACCACTGGGTTACGGTTAAAGAACATTACAAGAAAAATCAAAATTACGATAATGACGTTGTTTTTGAAGTTACGCATGCGCCTAATATATGTCTGCAAATGCTTGAAGTTTAACTATCGTGTTCAAACAAGGTTAATAAAAAGTTTGTTTTGATTGTAGTAACATTACATATAAGTGTTTTCTATGCTTACCTTCGGTGATATGTCTTAGAGAACAGTCTGGTGCGGAAGGAAAGTCCCTTAACCGGCTAAAGAAAAGATAGGATCGGGAAGACAAAATACGCACTTCTTTCTATGCAAAATCTCTTGCAGATCTTGTTACTAGTGCAAATAATTCTTCTGTTGGCTCTGAATCTATTGTTACTTTGGAAATCTTGAGTTTCCTATAATGTTTTATAAAGGGTATATAGGGCTTGTTTTTCAAAATAAAACTTGTTTACCGTTCCTTTTCTTTAACCTTTTTTCTTCTTTCTTAAATCTTGTTTCCCTTTCCTTTTCTTTCACTTTTCGCATCACGTAGGCATTTGAAAATATTGCATTTGAAGACCATATTTTACTTCATAACATAAAAAAACATTTTTAATTGATAAACTAACAAAAAAGTATTATGTGAAATTAGGAGAAGTTCCGTGAAAAAATAAAAATTAATGCTACCAATCTGTTTAATCAATTTGTATAAAAATGTTCTAAGCACTAATTGGTTTATGTTATTATATTTATAATACTGTTTATGTTTTTTACTTTTTTTATTTGAAAATAGTTATAACTTAAACAATACTAGAACTATAGGATATTTGACACTTAATAGACACGATAAACTTATGAAACTTTTAAGAATATGCCATATTGCTCTATGCATAAGTTGTTAAGATGTAGGTATTACAACTGAAAGTGTAAAAGTTTTATTGTTAAGAGACACATTGGTTGTGTCTCTCTTCTTCTTAGCTTAACCCACCCCCACCCACCTCCCTCATTTAAAAAAAATTTTCCCGCCGGCAATTAATGCTAGTAAAGAAATTGAAATTAATTAAAAACTAATTTATTTTGATTACGCCGTTTACAACATTTAATTACGGAATTGTTAAATAGAGAGCCTCTCAATATGTGTTCTATTTTAAATATTGTATTCATTTTCAAGACTTGGATCTAATAATACTTATTCAAAGGAACACCGAGTATATGAGTCGTTTATTTAGAAGAGGCTTAAGACATCTTTTCAAAAAATCAAGTTATTGATAACAATGATTACAATGTAACGGTATGTTGTCAATTTGAAATAATTTAAACTAATTTTATTGGAAATTTTATTTGAAATTATTTAATTATACAGTTGCGTCCTTAAGTTTGCCGACAGGTAAAAAAAAAAGAATTTTCGGAATCATACTTGCACATACTTCACTAAAACCAACTTATATATTATACGAATGTTTTCAAGTTTACATCTATGTTTTAAACAAATAATGACTATCTAATTAAACTTTTAAAATTGGTATGTAAATCGACGATTTTTGATAAAATCAAAAATAGACCGACAAAGTGTTTTTTTGCTAATGGTACAAATATTTCAACAATATTTAATCACAAGTATATAAAAGCAAAATCACATTAGGATTTTGTAGGATATCCTTTACAATCAATAATTTTTTGCCATCTATCAGGCAGGGTCAACTAAATGAATGCAAACATCAATAGGAAGTGAGTCCCGTATTTCCTTGATTTTAATAAATAAATCAGCATTTTTATCATCATCGTTTAAACGCTTGATTCCTTACATATGAAGGTGAATTTGTACCCATAGATGTTCTACGGAAAAATTTGACCGTAAATGGCTATTTTAATCACTTGACTTAAATGGGATTTAAGTCAAGTGATCGGAATCGACACTTTAAAATATATACTTTACTCTTTTTAAAAAGCTATAAAACCGAATTGGCTGTAGTTTGTTGGTTGGCTGTATGTTCCTGTTGCTATATCAATCCTCGAGGCATTTTATCTTTTGCTTTAAGTAACGCTTACGTATGTTTTTGTACTTTTCTTGATTCATAGTCTCAATAATTCTATGGAGCGGACCGACTCCATCCCGTCTAAAACACCTCTAAACCATTACATTACCTCCTTCATGACTTACGGTAGGAAGTTGGTATTTAGGATCGTATCTTGTACCTACTGGACGTCGAACATACCTGATTCCATCTGATCGGAGCAGCATAAACATGCTTTTGTAACTAAAAATATCTTTGACCATTGTTAACTAATCCACTTTAGATGCTCTGATGCAAGTTCCTTTCGGGCCTTTTAAGCAAAGAAACGGCTTTTTACCTGGATGTCATCCAAATAAATTAGCGTGAAGTAAACGATGTTTTATAATAGAAATATTACAATTCATTCCATAGAAACGTCTCGTACATTTATATCGAAAGCTGTCATTTTCTTTCAGATTTTTTTTGTTAAGTATCGCAACCTTGTAAACGGAATGACGTGCTGTTTTGCGTGACCTTCCTGAATAATTTATATTCTTTGTAGACATTGTAAGCTCATATATCTTTATAATTTTAAACTGATCTTAAGATCTTAAGAATTTTTTTACTGGTGATGAGATACATTTCTTAGATCCCATGACCTCAATCACTTATAAATATAGTTCGTAAATTATATCCACATTGTAATTTTTTATTAAATCAACAAGTTAGCAATTTTGTGGGATAAATTTTAAAAGGTTCAGTTGCCCGCAAACTTTTGAATTTATCAAAAATCATTATTTTTTAAATCAATTTTAAATCGGTAATTAAATAATCATTATTTGTTTAAAAATAGTTGTTAATCTGAAAACCTTTTAGTTGGTATATAGAATAATGGCTTGAGTGGTGTATGCGCTAAAATATTAGCAAAATTTTTTATACCTGTCCGCAAACTCTTGGACGCTTCTGTATTTGTAAAAATTTCACAAATAAAGAGATACCATTACATTGTAATCATTGTTATCAATAACTTGATTTTTTTTTTAAAAGGTGACTTATGCCACTTTAAAAAAAACGGCGCATATATATATATATACATGTAGATAAAAACGTGAAATTTGACATTGATTTTAATTTAATGAGTGTTACCAAACGAATTAAAAGACTTCAATCTTTATCTGACGTTAAAATTCCTGAAAATTTATATTTTTTAAAATCTTATCATAACAAATCAACATTAACGCAACTAAAGAAGAGTATAAACCAGTAAGAAGAAAAGATCGCGGGCTTAAAAACAAAACAGGAAAAAAAATTTTCAACAGAAAAACTAGATATAGCAAGACTGCTAGAACTTTACTAAAAGAAATTAAAATGAAAAAACGATATGGACTTAAATTAGATCAATCAGGCGATAGATTTAGTGAGTGGGGATTGTCAAGTGAGAGAGGAGACTTCAGTCGATTAGGTAAATATTGTTGAGTTTTTAAACACTATTTATTCATCTAAAAAAGTTTCCAAAAGTGAAACGAAAAGACATGCGAAAAAATTTTAGTTTTAGAGCTAGAATATGTGTTCCAAATATGTATCATAGAAAAGATATGAATGATAGTGAAATGATTAATTGGATTAAAAAAATTACAGAGAGAAATAATGCGGTTAAAATGATATAATGTGATTTGCTAAACGATCAAAAACAATTTCAAATAAAATATGTTAACTAAAACTACGTATGTTTTGAATTAAAACAATTTGTAATAAAATGCTTTCGCACAATGCCTATATTGAATCATAAATAAAAATTGTCACTCAAAAAAAACAAATTAGATAAAAATTTAAGTTATCTAGAGTTAAAACTGACACCCATTTTGCACATCAAACAGTGGTTCAGCAAGCTTTAACTTCTTTTAAAAACAATATGTGAACTGCTACTAGAAAAAAAAAATGTATTCTTTAGAAGAATTTTTAAATTATAACAAAAATGTAAAAGTTTCCAAATTATTTTCATTACTTATTTATTCGAATTTACTAATGAAAACATTTGATAAATAAAGCAAAGTTTTTATTAGTTGTTGATTTTATTAAATATAAATATACACTACCGTAGATTTCCCTAATTCCAAACAAACTCGCCTATGTTAAATAACTGCGCAAGTTGAATAACTCCGCTTGTTTTTTGAATTTTAAATTAACTTTTTAACCTAAACTGAATAGAACCATATCAAGCAACAAGTATGTTTATAATGAAAATGTTGTTAACTTTTAATTTTAAAAAGTGAAGTTTTTGTTCGGAATTGCAACACATGTTTCTTATTCCGAACGTACATATCAATTCCCCAAAAATAGCATTCAATTTCAATAAATAAATAGTTTATTAATTTAAATTAATAAATAGTTTATTAATTTAAATTAATAAATAGTTTGTTAATTTAAATTAATAAACTATTTATTAATTTAAATTGTTTATTATTTTAAATTAATAAACTACTTAATAATTTAAAAAGTATTTATTAATTTAATTTTAAAAAGTTTATTAAGCTAGAGGTCTACTAGCGTAGACCTCTAGCTTAGAGTTAAGTGAAAAGATTTTTAAAATTACTTTTAAATGTTATTGTAAGGGTATTATATTGGTACAGGGTGTGCATTATCTATTTACAGTGTTATTCAAAATTATAATCACTTGTATTCAAAGTTATAATCACTTGTATTCAAACTTATAATCGCATCTATTCAAAATTATAATCAGATCTATTCAAAACTATAATCAGATCTATTCAAAATTATAATCCACTTGTATTCAAAATTATAGTCACATATATTCAAAATTATTGACAATTTTTATTAAAACTTAATAAAATTTTAAATAAAAAAATTATATTACTGATTTAATTAAATGAATTGTTCACCGTTTTGAGGCTTTTCAACCCATCTTCTCATATTTTCATAAAATCCATGGCATTGTAATGAATAATCATTATCAGATGATGCCACCGAATCTAAGCACAGTTCAATTGTTAATGTTGGATTTGCTATTCGTATTGCACAATATCTTGATTTAAACATTGAAAAAAATTCTTCAATTGGATTCAATTCAGGAGAATAAGGCACAATAAATTTAAATGGAATATTAAGAGAACTTAATACTCTTTGAACTTCATGAGTTTTATGAATTCTGGCATTATCCGTAATTAAAATGCTATTCGGGTGCGATGCGAAATATGGAGCCAACACTGAAATAAAATTAATAAATTCAGTTCCATTATAAGAGCCTGTTCTATATTTATAACCAATGATCCCATTATAATCAATAGCACATTATTAACCGATTTATTTCCTGGAACACCAACAAAGGCTTTTATATTCAGAGGTGAATAACCATATCTTCTTTTCGTATGCTAATTAAAACCAGTTTCATCAAGAAACACGAGATTTTTATTCCCGATTCTTGATATCTCGGCTGCATAGATAATTCTTGCGTTGATTTTTTCTATATCTTTTCTTTCAATTGGAATCAAAGAGAGTCTTTTTTGACTCATCTCTATCTTTTTAACTTTTCTTGATATAGATGGTTGTGATATTATAACACCATTTACATCATGTATGAGAGTTTTTAACTCATTTTGTGTTATTGAATTATCAATTAAAATGGAATTGTATAATAGTTGTTCAATTGGATCAAAAACTCTTCTTTTATTAAGACAAGTTGCTTTAAGTTTTTCACCAGATGATACAAACGCAACTCCATCTTCATATTTTTTAATTATTTTTCCAACCGCCCTGGTGCAGAGATTTACGGTATTTGAAATCTGTTTGATAGTATATCTTTTGCTTTCTTGCATATTTATAACCATATTATAAATTTCTTTCGTTACTTGCTTTCTTGCTTTTCTTACCATCACGGAAGTAATAAAATTTTCATGAATTTCAAGGCGATTATAATATTGAATACATGTGATTATAATTTTGAATACAAGTGATTATAATTTTGAATAGATGTGATTATAATTTTGAATACAAGTGAATATAAATTTGAATAACCCTGTATTAGATTCTGTTTTCCATTAATTTTTTATAATCAGTTAAAAAAAAAACCTTTACTATCACCCTCTCTTTCTGTCACTTAATTACTGTTAACCAGCAGAAATCTCAGTTATTAATATCATGTTGGTTGCAGCCATAGAGAATGCTCCCCTGTTTATCAAATAGAAAGTTTGTAGTGTTATTTTACCATTTAGCAATGCAGTTTTTTTTATCTCTTACACCGTTGTATTATAAAATAGTGGTTTATCAAGGACTGAAACATTGTTAAGTATTTAATTATTATTTTTAACCCTCCATTATTATAACAACGTCATTATTCTTCACCATTAAGTAATATTGTAGTTAGTTTTTGTGAAACAGAACCATAGCAATATATCTGTATTTGTCTGCTATCTGTAAATTATCAAATCTGTACAGTACAGCTACGGATGCTATCTCCAAATAAATACTTATTCATTTAGAGGTGGCAACCCTTGCTGTACTGTACAGACTTTTCAAGTTTTTAATAACTTCAATGAAAAAGTTGTATTATTCAAAAAATAATGCTTTAAAACATCAAGCTACAAATATTAAAACTAATAAAAGTTATTCAAGCAACTTTCACGCGAATTCAATTGTTTCTTAATGATAATACAAGGAATACACGACCAGTTTGAACATTTTTCACATGTAATCCATTTGTTGCTTGTAGCTTCATCCTAAAGGCTTCCGCAGGAAATACAAAGATGAATAATATGGGAGGGATTACAGCTGGGGGTAGAAAGACAATCAATATTTTGATTAGAAGACATCTTTCTTGTTTTGTTATGATTCTGAGACCGTTTTCGAGCTTTTAAAAGTTTTTTTATTTTTTTTTAATTTTTGTCCTTTGAGAATCACCAAGTCTAATTTTTTTTTTCTAATAACTTTTCTGGCTGCTTTTTCATCTATTTTTCTTCTTTAGCAGCTTGTGTAGTTTCGTCCTGAGCGATAGTTCGGTCTTATCATAACTTGTTGTTCTTTTAATTTTTGTTACCTTTTCTTTACTACCGAAAAAAAGCTTTAATCTTTCTCTAAGCACTGATTTGAAAACATCAAAAGGTGCTTGTTTAACGGCATTTTTAATGCTATCTAGTTTTTTGAGCAATACTTCTTTTGTTGAAAGTATATTCATAGCATTTTTTGAATTTGTTTTGTTAGTCTTATCGAGTGAAACTTGTAAATCTATAGACTTTCCAGAAAAACATTTATCAATTTTGTAATTTGTTAACATCTTGAAAAATACCGCCAACTGCAGTTTTATTTGGAGTTATTTTTGTACGATTGAGTGGATTTTCAAAGCCACTACGTGCATTTTCCGCTTTAAAATCTTTTTTCGCAATAAGATCTTTCAGCATTGCTGGAAACAGCCGGCTTTTTATTTTAATAAGAATTTCTAACCAAGTAAACTTCTACCACTAGATGTTGGAGTTTTTAAAACTCCAACATCTAGTGGTTGCAAAAAATGATTTGTGTGAGCTGGCAATCGGAATAAAATTTTGTTGTTTCATTCAAATATTCTTTTTAATTTAAAACTGATGTGAGATGCATAGCCATTTAAAAATGGAATTTTAGATCCTTGAAGTTTGTCTGCGAACTAAAAAAGTTGAAGGAAGCCATGTTATGAAAATTTCGCTTTTCATTATTGTGTGTCGATTTGGGATTATTTTTCAAGAAAAAACATGGGGAGTTACTAAAAATTGCAGAATTTAATGGAGAATCAAAATATAGCTTTAAAATTTGAATTAAAAAATATTTTGCACAGGTGATTTAACTTTTTATATTTCAACAAAATTTAGACAAGGTTTCTCAAAAAACCCGGTTTTTTACTTAAACATTATTAGGCATTTTTTTTTTTTTTACTTTATTTGATAAATATCAATTGGGGTAAAAATGCTGGTTAAAACTAACTTTGATATAAATAGATTTTCTATAAAAACTTGTATAAAATTTAAAAGAAATACTTTTATTTCAAAATTAGACTTTGAATTTATTTTTTAATATGCATGTTAATTTAAATCTAAAATTACATTGAGAATAATTTATAAATATTAAAATATTTTTCAATGTATTTTAAATGCAGTTTGGCTAACATCGCGTAATAATTTTATTGATATTGGTGTTATAAATATAGCGAGATATTTAAAAAATAACGAACTGTTTTAACAAATATTTTAAACTTAATACAAAAACATTTGTATCAAACTTTAAAGATCTTGTTTACTATTATTTTTAGGCTTTAACTATCAACGCACCTTTTAAGTTCGGACTAATCCTTCTCTCTTTTCATGAGTGTACACTCTACTTAAAGCGTCAGTAAGTTGCTTTACGCAATCTTCAACAGATTGTCCAAGACATTGCCAAGTTTATTGTTAGATTTTGTTTGACCATTTAAATTGGTTAAAAAATGCCTCAGTGGCAACTCATTTGTACTGAGTTGAAATATAAGCCGAACAAGTTTTTTTCCTAACTTTATTTCTATGTGTTTGATGGCTCCACCCTCTCTACGTATGTTTATATTTGTAGAGTCTTCACCAACAGCCAGTTAAGTCTTGTCAATACCTATCTCAGTCAACCATTCAACAATTTTATTTGCTTTAATCTCTGCATGTTTAATACTTTTAGATGATTTCTTAGGAGTAAAGTCAAATAATTAATTTTCTCCAGGCTCCATACAAACGGAATAATGTTCTTCTTTCACAGTTACTGAAAATTTAGCATTTGAGTCATCATGCTCATCATTCGTTTAGTTTGATCAATTCTCCAATCAAAAAATAGGCTTTTTACTTCGCTTTTTGCTATTTTGTCAAAATCCTTTCTAAAATCAGAGCTAATTTTTTTTTGCGCTCAAGAAACTTTACTAAGGTCAACTAATTTTTTAGTTATTGATCTTAGTTATACCATTAGATGTTACATCAAGGATATTTTCAAATAGTAATGAGTACTAATGTTAAGTAAACACCTGTCAAATTCAATAATAATAAAAATAGTGATAGTTGTTATTAATATATTAACAATAATTATAATATAGATATCAATAGTAGTAGTAATTATAAAAAATCTATACTATAAAAGTATAACAATAAAAAACAACAACAATGACAGAAATAAAATTAATTGGTATTATAACAATAAATTAATAATAACAATAATAATAATAACTATATTAATATCAGCAATAATTAGTTAATAATAGTAAATAAATAGTTATATATACTTAAATAATAATAGTATGGTATAAATAAATAGTTATATATAGAATAATAGTATAAATAAATAGTTATATATATATATAAATAATAATAGTATATATATAATAAAGTAGTTAATAATAGTAAAGTAAAAATTTCTAAAAATGAAAATAAGCAATGACAACAAAATTATTATAGAAATTAGTAATATCAAACGTGTTTTATTAATAACCGTAAAAATAAAAAAAAATAAAGACAATAAATATTGATTTTAAAAACTACAAATATCAATTTTATTTTTTTAATAAAAAGTAAAATAAACTGGTTTTAAAGGTTGAAAACGAATTCAGAACTTTTCGTTAATAAGGAAGGTTGCTCCAAGTTTTAATGCTTTGATATTTATAGATTTATGTCCGCAATTATGAGAGGGATGTTTAATCTAAAGTTTACATGTTTATAGATTTTTGTTTTATTTGATTTAATGATAATGATTTTAGTTTTATTAGTGTTTAGAAAAATTTTTTTAGAACGAAGCCGCTGAACTGGATTGGCAAGATCATGGTTAATGTGTTTGTTAATTTTCAGAAATCATCAGCAACGCGGTAACCAATTGCAAACTTAATGAATGTCTAAAAATCATAAAAAAGAAAAAGCAGTGTTCCCAATATCGAACCCTTAAAAACACCACTAGAACATTTTGCAATTGCGTTTTATGTCATTGAAAAAAACAAGTTGTGTTCTTACGTTCAAATATGTAGTAAACCATTTAAGGGGTATGCCTTTGATCCCATAGTATTTTAATTTTTTAACAAAATTGAATAGCCTACTCTAAACGTTTTCTGTAAATCGAAAAATACATAACGTTCAAAATATTTTTCACCGATTTTTAATCAATTCAGTCATTTTAATGAGAGCATGAGTTGTGAAGTGATTGGACGAAGTCCATACTAATGGGCGTAAAAGCATTTAAATTTTTCAAGAAAAGTATAGAGCCTATTTTGCATTGCCTTCTCAAAGAGTTTACCTACATTAGAAAGCAGGTAGATGGGTTGGTAGTTAGTGAAATCTAGTAGAGAGCCTTTTTTAAATATTAGAATGACTTTGGCTAAATTAAAATCATCTGGGGAAATACCACTTTTAAATGAGTTATTTATAACAGTACAGAGAGGCTTTTAAAGATAAATGAAGGTTTGTTATTAGGACCAAGACTTTTTTCAGTTTTGAGCCTGTTTGTAATGAGATTAGATTGTAATGAGACCAGATAACTTTCATTATTAGTTACAGGAATAATAAAAAACGATTTGGCATTTGGAATGTTAAGAAAGTCACAAAATATGCGTTTACGGGGTATGGCTTTGCTAAGTAGTTTGTTATGTATAGTGCTAAGAAGTTATTAATTATATTGGATACCGCAGTGGGATCAGTAATAGGATTTTCGTTAAATTTAAGTTTTAAAGTTGTATTTTGTGTAGAAGTTCTAATATTAATGATTTTTTGTTATTCCTATTAAGGTGTTTTTAATATTGCTCAGATTATCATAAAAATATGTAATGAAGTATGCATTTTTGCTATATTTTAATAAATTGGAAATTTTGTTTCTATAAAATTTAAATTTTGCAAATAAATTATTTTTCTTATAAGTAACTTTTGATTTATAAACTTTTTCTAAATGTTATTTTTAACTGAAATAAATTGAAGTATTCCATATGTAATCCAAGGTTTTGATTTTAATTGAAGTTGTTGGTTGGTTAGTGTTTTGTAAGAAGCATGTCGTTTTAAGATTTTATTAAAATGAAATTCATGGGTTTATTAACATCATCATCTTTTCAATGGAGAGTTCCCAGTTGATATCAGAAAGTTCTTCAATAAGTATACTTTTATTAAACTTTTTGAAGCATCGTCTGTAAGTTTTTACTTTTTTGGGGTGGTTGGAAATGCAAATAAATTGAGCCTTGTCTGTAATTTAAATCGTAAAGTAACCTTAGAATTGATCAGTTAAACGAAAGTTCGTGAATAATGAGAGTTAATAATAAGTTCGTGAATCAATGAGCATTTTTGATGCAGCTGTTATGCGTAATGGTAAATGTATAGAAGGGCTTAGTGAGTAAAATATTAAAGAATCAAGATATGTAGAAACAGGGTTAGATTCATGATGATTTAATATATCAAAATCACCATCAGAAAAAGCTTCTTTTTTTTATTTTTTATTTTTTCGTTGCTTAACTTTTTAAGTCAAGGATTTAAGTGGGAAAAAGTAAATTCATGTTAATTAATTGAGGGGTGACGATAAGATAAATGCAGCCGATAATTATATTTGTTTCACAATGTTTTGCAATTTCAACAAAAATACACTTTAAATCTTTAGAAGAGTAAATCATAAGATCAAGACTATCTAACTCAAATTCTAACATGGGCTAAATAAACAATATAAAATTTTAGGTGGGTCGCGAAAAGGAGTAGATTTAAAAGTTTGGTGATAAACTCGTTTTAATTTAAAAAATACAAGAACCTTAAATTTAATATAATTTTCCCAGAGATTTGGCACTTTTTCCCTGCAACCATCTTTTCTACTTCAGGGGGGCTAATTTGTTTGCAGGTAATAATTTTAAAACTAACCCGAGTTGACCTGTCAGTAATTTTTTTATCTGATTGGAGACTTAGTTTCGATCATGAGGAATAATAACTGTTCGCACCATAAATACTTCCAAACATGGACATAATTTCATATGCGAATTTTCGAGTGTTTTCAAATCTAATTAGCAAATATTTTAAAATTCAGACACTCTAATTTCAGTGACTTTTGCCTTCAAATTAGAATCACACTGGATATCGATAACTTTCGTTTGCATATAAAAATCCAAAAGAAATTGCACTCTCTATGACTTTTTTCTAAATAAAAACTATAATTATAAAATAAAAAAATGTATAAAATAAAAACAATATAGATGTTAAATGTTCAAAAAAGCAATCGTTGAGAACGAAATAGCAATATAAAACATTAAATAATTTGCTAAAACATTAAATAACAAATTATACTGGGTGGGCCGCAAAATTGTACGTTTGGGCTGCATGCAGCTCGTGGGCCCAAAAGTTTGACAACCTTGCACAAAATTATTGCGATCTACGTAGTTTAAATTATATTTGCATCGTTTATATATAAATCAGATTCTGTAATACCTATTGCTAAAGGAAAGTTATTAGGAGGGCTGATAAGACTACAGAGTTCCTCTATGTGAAATGGTAAAGAAGCAATGTTAAGATAAATATATAATTCTGTAATTGGGAAGCATAGTTTTATTGAGATCAATAACGTCGTAGTATTTGCAATTAACAGGACTGGAAAATTTATTTACATCTTTAACGATACTTTACGATTACTTGGAGTCTCAAAAGAGTTTTATAAACTAGCAGATAAATTCTTGCATAACAAAGTTGACCTAAGGCTCCAAGTTGGAAGTGACTAAAAAAGTGTGAAATAAAGATAAAAGAAATACAAAGAAAATGACTAAATTTAATAACTTAAAGCTTGGGTAACCGTTGGCCTGAGTAATCTAAAATAATTTTTATAACAATATAAAGAAATATGAACAATAATATAAAAAAGTGGTTAATACTAAAAATAACTAAAAGCTAACAGTTATATAATTAAACATTTAAAATAAATTAAACTTTGACAAACCACGATTTAATATTAAAAATGTCTACGACAAACGATATCGTAATAAAATAATTAATAATACAATAATAATATACTATAAAAGTATTATATACTAATAATAATATAACTACTCTTAACTGCTACCAACAAAATTATGAAAAAAGATACTAAACCAATGATAAATAAAAATAAATCAATATTAATTAAGTTTATAAGTATATAATATTAAAAATATATGTAACAAACAAAATAACTAAGTATCTAATGAGAACTAAAATGAATACAATTAACTATAAATAAATAATATAGTTTGAGAAAATGAATAACAATATAAATGACTGAAAAATAATAACTGATGAATTATAGTATTTATAATTACAGGCTATATCGTAAAGAAAAAAGAAAAATTATAAAAATAAATCAACTAGCTCTACTTTTGCTTTTTCTTCTTTCTTTTTTATTTGATTATTTAATTCTTCTTTCCTCTCTTTTTATTTGTTTACTTTACTTTTTTTTTGTTTTCTTTTCTTTTTCTTTATTATTATTTAAGCTTACAAGTCTTTTTTTCTTTTTTTGCGATTTGTGGCTGTTTGCGAAGATTTACCAAAGTCATCATCAATAATTGCCGATTGCGAGAACACCGTTCTTACAGCTTGCATGCTAATACCCTTTCTTTTGTAGATTTTTTCCACATATTTTCTCATAAAACTATTGTACCACTTCCGAGTAGGTATACCGGTTTTGAATCTATAAGTTTGTTTACATTCATTTTAATGGTTTTCGACAACAGTTAAAATATTATTTCTTTTTAAGCTGAAGCCAATATCACTCAAAAACTGTCCAAGTTCAACTATAAGCCTCTCCGTTACTTGACCTATTGCTCTTGGCCTACCAACACCTGCAGCTCCATTTATTCCTTTAAATCTGCAAACAATAGTTGTTTTAGGAGTGTTTTAGGAGTAGCGGTTTCCGAATATGATATTTTCTTAATACTGATAGATTCAATACAAATATTAATAGCCTCAATACAATACATATGACATTTTCTTAATGATAGCCTCAATACAAATTTTCTTTTGCGACCTTTATCTTTTTAATTTTTGATATTTTTTGTTAACAAACTTTAAGATAAACAAGACGTTTACAAATTTATTTAAAAAGTTAAAAGCGTTAATTAATTTTTATGTTAATTTCGTTTAAGTTTTTAAAAATTGTTGTTTATTGCATGTAGAAACGCCCAAATTTCAAAGTCTGTTCGGTAAATGTTTAAATTATGCAGGAAAGTATTGCTTTTTAAATTTAATAAAGTCTTGCTAGTTTTTGATTTTTTTTTTCAGATAAATAACCACCATCAAATTCTACATCGGACAGTATGCAATTTTTTTTTGTAAGTCAGTTTTATATTGTTAGTTTTGCAAGGTTTTTAAAAGTATTTTACTTGCAAATAAAAAATTTCATGGTATCAATATATATATATATATATATATATATATATATATATATATATATATATATATATATATATATATATATATATATATATATATATATATATATATATATATATATATATATATATATATATATATATATATATATATATATATGTATATATACTATAAATATTTTTTCATATTCTCAATACCCTTAACTTCCAATTTATTTATCACTTTTACTTTAGAAATCACACCAAAATAAAAGATTTAACAATAAGGAAACTAAAGCTGTATGGCAGTGCCGGATTAAGGGCGTCTGGGGCCTCTAAGGCACTTTACGTTTTGGGGCCCTCTATATTTACAATACATGCAATTATTTTTGTTCTACCCACTATCACTAGTCATTTAAAAATTTTAAAAAGAAAAAAAGGAAATTGGTAAATATTGTAATTTATTGTGAGGTACAGAGTAGGCTTACAATTACACACAGAAAAACAAATTATTCAAAAAATATATATAAGTGTTTAGTTTTTTTATATATCTATTTTTCTTGCTTTTGCTGCGGCTAATTTAATAATCAGTTCTGCAATGTATATAATGCTTAATGCATTTATTTGATCTTGGCACATAAGAGAACGTTTTTGATTTTTATTAAGCGCTAACTTCAAAAATGATCATTCACCTTCGCAGACACCACACGCTATTGTTAAATATATCCTAAAAGCAATTGCCACGCTTCGATAAGATTTTTTAAATAGAATATCTTTAAAAGTTTCAAAAGTGTTTACTTCGACATGTGTTTTGTTTTGACCAATCTGAATGTTTACGTGGTCATGGAAGTGAATCCGTTCATTTTCGAACTCAATTTCTAGATCATTAGAATATTTTTGTTGAAGATGTCTTGCTCAATTTCATTTATCCAGTAAATTTTTATTGTTGAAATCTAACAAAAATGAAAAATTTAGTTAAACATTTTGATAACATGATGAGCGTTTTTCCATTTCAACAATTAAACCGTCAACAATTACTAAATACACCTGAGTGTTAAATTTATGCTGTGAAGTTAGTAAACAATCTGTATTTCTTTCCACGAGAAGTAGCTTTCGCTTAATAAGTCGCCGTTGTTCTCTTTTGTAATTGATTTCAAATTCATCAAGATTTAATTGTTCTTTAATTTTTGTTAACATTTTGCGAGCTTCAACTTCATACTACGTAAAATTTTCTCGAATTGTTTTCAAGTATTCTGACAAACTTTTCATATGATCAACAACTACATTCACTGTGAGTCTTTTTTTTTTTTTTAAATATTACATTCACCCTATTTATTCGTTACAATATATCATTCTAAAATAAGCACAGAATGCATGTTTCAAGTTCCAGTAATTTGCACGTAATATTTTTTGACTCATTAATAGTATCAGTGTTTTGTCCACTGTCTTTTGCAATATTCTGTAAGCTTTTCAGAATTTGTATTTAGTGTTATTTTAATGCTTTTATATTTTTTCGCTTTCTGAAACACATCATGCCTAGCTGGCCAGCGTGTTTCAGAAAGCGATTTAAGAACTAACAGACGGGAGCTAACAAGTTCATGATCATTTTTGGAATTATTTACTTCTCTGTTCATTAGACCCACCAATAGGTTATTAGCTGTACAATTTTTCTACTATTCCAAAAAACAACTCGGCTTTGGAACATATGCTTGCTGCGGTGTGTCCTACAAGATTTAAGGAATGTGCACTGCACAGAATATATTTGGCAAGACTGTTAATTTGCCTAGTTTTCATTTAAAGTCCGTTATACTTGCCGGACATGTTGACTGCATTATCGTAACTTTAAGAACGACAGTCATTTATGTCAAGTTTGCATTCAGATAAATAATCTAACAAAGTTTTGTCTAAGCTACTACTTTTGTGACTTTTAGTTGGTATAGTCTTAGAAAATGTTTAAAAATTCAAAGGTGGCTGGATTAACATGGCGTATTATAAAGGTAAATTGATCTACATGTTGTACGTCGGGAGTAGAATCTACTATTATATAGAGGTCAAAAAATTGAAATATTTCGATTTTTTGACCTCTTTTAAAGTTATTTCGGTAATATATTTGCCAACCAATTGAATAAATTCATTACAAATTATTGATGACAAGTACGATACATTTCCTCGACCATAATTTCTAAATTTTTCTATATGACTTGCATAGAAAGTATACTTTGCCATACAACTCTAACTTACCTAAATAGTTACCATTTTTAACAGAGCCGATAATTTCATTTTGTCCTCTCAGAGCTAGATCTCGTTCGCACAAAAATAAAATAACATCTATATTTCTTTGCAAAACTTTTTTCTAATATTTTCACCTTGAGATTCATATATTTTTCAGAATTCAAATTTTAAAATTCACACAGTTTTCACATTGAGATTCATATAATTTACAAAAATTTAAATCTTACTTTTTTGATTGAGTACACCAACTCTAAAAAGAACAAGAATGTCAAGACTATTTTAATGTGATAACAATCGCGATGCCGCATTTTTCCAATCATTAAATCCCGTTATAAACATTTAAGTTGAGATAGGAGAAGATAATTTGCAAACGCCAAAATACAACATTTTGGTCTTTGGATAAAAAATTACCCAAGTACAATCTACTTCTTCGCCATT
Source organism: Hydra vulgaris (assembly GCF_038396675.1). NCBI lineage: Eukaryota > Metazoa > Cnidaria > Hydrozoa > Anthoathecata > Hydridae > Hydra > Hydra vulgaris. The sequence continues at coordinate 62,791,533 of NC_088922.1, read as the reverse complement.
TATCATTTTACGTTTAAACATTGATTTTGAAAGAAAACGCTGTTTGTTTCCGATTACCTGCACAGTAGAATTTATAAATTCAGCATTGTCATATTCCACATTTTTTGGGATATATTCTTTTTTGACGATATAAGATATTAGTTCCTCAGAAGATTTATAGTCGGCAGGATATTTGCTAAAAGTGTCGTAATTAAATTTAAAATTAGATTCAATAGGAATAGGAATAGACTCTTTCTCCAATGCATTAAAATTCCCTTCGTTCGTTAGCATTGCATTTGCATTTGTCGCCTCCTGCATATCAGTATCATTACCACCACAATTTAATTCTGGTAACGTTGAAGATGTTGAAGTTGATGTCGATGGTTTGTCAATAAATCCTAGTAATGACATTTGTCCTTTTGCAACTTCCTTCATCTTCTTTTCATGTAATTTTCTTTTTTCAGCTCCACTTAAATATTGCCTTTTCATGTTGCTAAAATCCAATTAAGTAAATAATTAAATTTTGTTTTTCATTTAAAATAAAATGCTAGTTTTCCTTACCTGTTTTTCTTTTAAAATTTATATATAATAATTATAACTTATTGGTTAAATAATCAAAGTAAACAAACGAAGCGACTTGATTTTTCTTAATATTAAACTACAGTTAACGTTGAATAGTGCGCATAGTTACGCACGCTTTCGTTAGTTACGATGATTTTTTTTAACTACAATTGGTTGTTTGAAAAGTTTGATTTTCTGTTTTCTTGGAAACAATACATTATTGCCATTGCTCAAAGAGTAAGAAATTCCACCCGTTTCGCATAATGATTTGAAAATGCAAGTTTTATATTAATGTATTCTAACAATTTAAATTTTTAATTGTATTTGTTTTTAAAATTAAACTTAACACTCGTTTGTTTCAAAATAAAATTTTAAATAAATACTTATTTCTTGAGTGAATAAATACAAAATCAGAAAAGATTTTTTAAATTAAAATTTAATATTCACAAAAAAAAAATTTTTAATATTTTTTAATTTTGGGGCCCCTTTTGCATAGTAGGTAATTCGCCATTTTATAAGACTATATAAATATAAAACTATGGAAGTACATAAACTTAAAATATAGATGGAATATAAACACGGAATATAAATTTATTAGAATAAAGCAACTATATAATTTAATATAGAATTTACGCTAATAAATTAATTCAAAATATAACAAACACAATATATAGACTAAACACATGTACATGTATACATTTATACTAAAGTCACGGCAATGTGTTGTTCTTTGATAATAATAGAATGTAACTGTGAGTTTGAATCCATTATCATTGCTCTTGTTGAATCTTTCCTTCAATCAAAATAAACACTAATAATATCTGCATTTGGAAGTTTCGAGTTATCATTTTTATTTGCACCCACCATTACTTTTTTCCTCGCTCTTGTCAACTTAGAAGGACCACAAGCAAGGTAGGCGTATTCAAGAGTGAGAAATCCTGCTTCAATTAAATCTTGTAGATAACTTGTAGCAATATCTGCAGTTGCATCAGGTAAAATTCTAAACCTTTAAAACAAAACTCGTTTATGTTTATTTTTATTAACTCATTATCTAAGCAATTGCTGCCCAATAAAACAATAGTATATATAATCATTTTATGCTAGCCATAGCTGTGTTTTTCTTGACTTCTTATCTAAATATCTTGTTACAAGGAAAGCATAGACGCCTTACTTTTTCTTAAGAAGTCTTTCAACCAACAGTTTATTTTCATTATATTCTTGTAATGTAAAGTAAAAAATAACTGGATCGTAATTTTTGTTGAGAGGAGAGCTAGGAGAAATATTTTTTTGGTCTTTTTTGTCTAATTCTACATCGTCTTTTTCTCTGAGCTAAGCCCAAACATTTATAACTAATAATATTATTATATATCTAACTATTAATATTTTCATAAATGTGTTCGGATATATATATATATACATATATATATATATATATATATATATATTTATATATATATATATATATATATTTATATATATATATATATATATATATACATATATATATATATATATATTTATATATATATATATATATATATATATATATATATATATATATTTATATATATATATATATATATATATATATATAAATATATATATATATATATATATATATATATATATATATAATATTTATTACTTAAAACCTTTATTTACCAAAACAATTGCTGATACTGTAGTTTTAAAATCTTTTTTGGTAAACTTCTTTGTCACTGACTTTTCTCTTTTGATTTTTTATATATTTTATAGTCTCAATTTTATCAGCATGTCCGATCTGCATGTCAGACTTTTTACCTGTCCTATTTCTTTGACTGTATGATCATCTGGGCTTCATAGAATTTTTTTAGTAAAAATACAGGTGCAACTTATATGTGTCTTACTTTAACAACTTTTTGGGGAAGAGTACCCAGACAGATTATTCTCACATACAAGTATGGTATGAGGACATGTAGTGAAGTCCATAAGTTTATCTAATTTCGATATTATATGTGGTGAGATTCTATTTCAATAGGAGAAGTAGTGAGGTCCATAAGTTTATCTATTTTCAAGTTCTTCTTTTAGTTTTACTTTAGTTCTTCCCCATGCATTTTCTACTTTCTCCCAAATATTTTTTATTCGACAATATAACGATTTCTAATCAATAATAACTGGTTTTTAAAACTTAACACTTGCTTTTCTTCATTGAGCAAAAATATGTGGAACTATATTGCTTGCAAGATCACTGTTAGAATATTTTTTGTGGTGTATATTCTTTTGTTCTTACAATAAACTTCTTTTTTTAATAATTGCCCTGTTTGTAGGCAGCTCACTAGGAATTAAATTATTTCCAGATCCAATAAACAGTGAAATTTTTGTGATGGATGAATGTCTAATCTTAGCTTTTAACATAATGTATGAATAACTCGATTAAATAACAAGTAACAAATTAAATAATAATAGACTACAATCTTCTAATGATTTTAAAGTCAAAAATCTGTTTTAAAATTGATTGGGCACTAGCCTATTTATAAGAGTCTAATACATAAAAGCGAGTTATATTTATTTTATACTAATTTTATTTTATTTTAATAATGTTTAAATGAGGCTATCAAGTTATTTTCTAAATTTGGCTATCAAGTTATTTTCTAATCAAAAAGTACTCAATAGCAAACCTACCTTGAACTTTAATTTTACATAAGTCATTAACATAGAGAATCATTAACTTTTAATTCATTAAAAGATATCATTTATTTAAACCCTACAATAAAATTAAATTACAAAAAGGCGAGTATCTCACCTTTTTGTAATTTAAAACTGACGTTATTAAAAAAATTTAACAAAGTTGAAAGGTAAACCTTTTTATCAAGAGAGTTTTGTTTTTAATTAGAAGTTTTGGAAAAAATAAATTAAGAAACTTTTAAAGGCGTTACTGACGCAGCAGATACAATGGAGTTTGGAATAATGTTCCAGTCAGGTACGATGCGATTACAGAGGAAGAATTCTCTTTATAAACAGTTTCTACTCCTTGACATTAAAGACAATGACCTTGTCCACGGAGGCCGTTGGCTGGTCTTTGCACGTTTAGTGGTGGAGCTAGTGAGTTTGGTTTACAAAGCTCAGCTTTGTTAATGTCGTGGAATAGTTAGAAAAACTGTATTAGGTCCCCCCTACGCCTTCTAACCTTAAGCGATTGAATGTTTATTGCAGCTAGTCTTCGGTGATAACTTAAAGGCTTGAGATAAGGTACCATGTTGGCTGTGGCTGCAGCGTGTGCAACTTGGTCTTTCCACTTATATCATTCGTTGACAATCACACCAAAGTCGCGCTCGGAAGTGGTCTCACTAAAGCTCTGGCAGTTACCGATACGGTCAGTTATGGTACACATTACGTGCGAGCCAGGCAAATTGTCAATAAATGCAGTGTTGAGTTGGTTGTTAACTCTCTTGTCAAAGAACATCGCTTTACACTTGCCCTCATTAAAACTCATGTTCCATGTGTTGTTCAATTAACTAGGCGATCGATGTCCTCCTGGAGAAGTTGGTAGTCAGAGGTGTCTTTGATAACAGCTATTAGTTTTTTATCTTCGGCTAAGAATTTACAGCAGTGATGAGTATGGCTTGGCAAAACGTTGATAAAAATAACGAAGAGAAAAAGTCCTAGAGAACCTTGCGGACTCCACTAATGACATCCAACTAATCAGAAATGTAGTCATCTTGTAAGACTCTTTGACTACGGCCGTTTAGGAACAATACTATCCAGCTACATGTACTTGTATCGAAGCCATACGCGCGTAGTTTGACAAGTAGAAGCGAGTGAATAACCTTATCAAAGGGTTTAGCAAAATCAAGAAGGATCGTTACAATTTCAAGACGAGATTCAAACGCGTTAGATAAAATGTCGAAAGTCTCAACTAGATTTGTCATGCGCGATCAGCGAAGAACAAAACCGTGTTGATTACTGTCAAGCAGATTATGGTCAATCATATGCTTGAGCATGGAGTCGCGAACTAAGCGTTCCATCACCTTGCATGGAACAAAGGTGAGAGAGATTGGGCGGGAGTTAGCTGGCTTTGTCTTGCAGCCTATTTTTAAAATGGGTGTGACATTGGCTTGCTTTCAGCAAACAGGAATGTCTCCAGTAATGAGAGACTTTCTGAAGACCAGAGAGAAAAGTAGTGCTAACTCTGAACGAGCTTTTGAAAGGACGAAACCCATCATTACCTGGTGGTTAGTGTTTGTCCAGTATGGAGAAACGCAATTCGACAGCGGCTTGGGAGAAGTTTTCTTTATTTATTGTGTGAATCGTATCTGTGCGTGGTTGGAGAACAACAGCATCACTGGGAAGATCCTCACCACATGCAGAGAAGAGCTGTTCCTTTAGCAAGCCGCATATCTCAGTTCCTTCGGATGTTAACACGCCGTTTCCATTCTCGAGAGCTCTAATAAGATTTTTGCATTTTTTTGGTCTTGCTAACTAAGTCATAAAAAAAGTCTAGGCTTATCTATGCACATGCTTATGATGTTACGTTCGTCTGTTCAAAGGGTTTTATAAACAAGTTTTTTGACTTTTGTGAGGCTTTGTTAAACTCCAGCTTTACCAGGTGTTTTCAGTTTCGGGGTGCTGCAAGATTTCTCTTTTGATGCTTGCTTAACTTCATCATTAAGCCATTTCGGGTCTGTTCTAATTGAGAATAATTTGTGGCGAGTTGAATGAATGATGATATGGCGGTAAGATACACTTTCGATAAATGGACATAATACTGGTCAAACGTCAAGTTAGCAAGTTCCAGGACCTAATTAATCATTTTAAAGTAGTTAACCATGCTTTTGAAGTTGGTGTGTTTAAAGTCGAGATCTTTGCGATTTTTGTTGAAGCTGCTTGAACTAAAGTCCGAACGGAACATAGCATGTAGATAATTTTTATGTGTAGTTCCGAAAGGGGAATTAACTTTTACTTTGTATATGTATGACGGACCATATGATAAACGAGGTTAAGTTGATTTTTGATAAATGTTGATTGTAGGACGAATTTTTGAGGAATTTGCCCGTGACTATTCAAAAGTCGTAAAAATAAATACATGTTAATGTAATTAAGAATTGAAATCAAGTCATTGTATTATAATAGTTATATTAATCAATAAACTTTAGCTTTATTCCTTTTTAAAGCATACAGAGCGACGAAATAAAGTGCTTTCGTGATTATTTACAAAATAACATCCCATAGATGGATAACTGACTTGCTCTCCAGGTATTATAACAAACCATTTGTTAGAGCATTCTAAACTATAAAAATCAGCGAATATTATATATTGTTTTTCTATTTGCAAAACGCAGACAATAATCCAAGTTCCTTACAATAAAATTTATTTAACTTTTCTTACAGAGGACGTCTAATTGGTAGCTTTTTTCTGACAATTGTATGTATTTGTTTAGAAGAAGAGTCCATGAGTCCATAAATAAGTTTTTTAATGAATATACACTGCTCACATTCATTTAATTGAGGCATATTATCAAACCTATTTTTAATAGTACCCACAAGTTCTAATGCAAGAGAACTTATTGATGCAACTTTCTGACCACTTAAAATTTCTGGACCTATAAAGAATGGACTTTTTCCAAAATTTGTAACGCACTTGCGCATTCATGTCTTACCAAAGTGAATATTAGGTTTTTTTAAATTCTTTATATGACGTGCAACCTGTTTAAAGTACTGATTTTTAGATTCAAATTTCATTACCCGGAGATGTCGCAAAGGTCCAAATTGTGCTAATAATCTAGGATAATAAGCTAAAAAATGTATCTTAGGTATAAATGATAGAAGACTTATGCGTTTAAGCAAAGAATGATATCTTTGAATGAGATGCTCAAGAATAGAAATGCAATCTATATCAATTTTTAGAGCTAATATGATTTTTACTATTTGTACAAAAGGACAGCAGGGTTTTTTTACTAAACGACTGATAAATATTAGTAAAAAATGAAATAATTGCTATTTCTCTACTGCCTTTCGATGGATCGTTTTATTGTTTGCTGCTAAATAATTTGGAATAAATGATATACCAGGTTTATCAGAAATACATGGAAGGCTATATTTAAATTTTTCTATTTTTTCTTTCAGCTCAGCAATAGTTAATAACTTTTTATTAATAAGATTTTTTACTACAATTGAAAAATTTACACTCAAAAGTCCTTCAAGTCCATTATGCGTAAAGTCTGCTGGGAATTATTCAATTGCATTAGAATATTGCAACATAGATAAGATGCAATTGCAAAGAACACCATACACACCGCTGAGTGATTTTTCAGTCTTTACTTCTTGAACATGATAACGTTGCAAATCTTGTGTTCTTAACTGACATGAAAATTCTGAATGAATATTTGAAAGAACTTTAAACGAAACCATGCAGTGGCAACAAACTCGACCTGATAAGAAGCATTTTGAGAAGCCCCCAAAAGAATGGGAGGATAAATTTTCACCAGAAAGTGTAACAGTAGAACCATAAACATGATCAATATTTCTAGCAATATTTAAATCAAGTCCATTAGTTTTAAGCAAATTAATATCATGCATTAGTTTATTTAAAATTTATTATATCCAAACTTTTTGATAGCATTATATTTTGCAATTAAACTAAGTAAATATGATCAAGGTTTGTCCGTAATGAGTTTCAACATTCCCGACAACAACAAAAATTAAAGTCTTGTGATCATCCTTCTGCTTCCTTGTTCCTTCTTTACATATTTCCAGCTCATTATAGTGCAAATGCACTATAATGAGCTGGAAATATGTAAAGAAGGAAACTATTGTTGTTGTTATATTATTATTATTATTATTATTGTTATTAATATTATTATTATTGTTATTATTATTATTATTATTGTTATTTATAGAGTTGTTATTTTTATCGTTAGTATTATTATTATTAGTTTAATTAATATTACCAACAATTGGAGTTTTTATTATTATTGTCTATTATTGTAACTGGTACTTATATTTCTATATTATTTATGATGTTGTTACTGTATACTATTATAATCTACTTTTCTTTTATTGCTATATTTTAATTAGGTATATAAAAGTCTTATATGTTAGATAGATGTATAAAAGCAAATTTAAGTATTATACTGTTTACGTATAATCGTGTAAGTATTAAACTGTTCACGTTTTTTATTTTTTTATTTATTTGTGGTATTTACTTAAAAATAGTATTTAGTAAATGTAAATATTCCATGAAATGTAAAATTTTTTTCAGAATACATTTGGTTTCATTTGATTGATTTGATTTGATGTGCGAGTTTTACATGTAAACATAAAATACAACACATTAAAAATATTATGTTGATATATTTAGGAATATTCATTTTATTTAAAAGAGGCCTAGCTTGATTAAAACAATTTTTAAAATTATAAAGTCGTGCAACATGATTCTGTTGGCAATAAAGTGTTGTCAGGACCACAAGCTGTAGAAGAGTCTATGAAGGAAATCACTTTTGATAAAAAAGCTGGAGTGATACGAATGTCAAGCATTGGATCAACCTGTTTGTCGGCTATATCTGGTAGAACGCAATTTGTGGAATCAAGAGATGATATTGATGAATTGATATTGACTTCTTTGCAAACAATTCAGCTTTGTCATTAGGTGAGGTGACAAAGTCTAAACCATACCAGAGAGGTGGAATAACAGACTTGCCTTTATTATTGATACTGTTAAAGATTCTCCAGAAGTCACGAGAGCCTAAATTTTGTGATCAAATACGAAATTTTTTGACCTGAGAAAAGCAAGCTTTGGCATTAGACAAAACCTTTTTACAATGGTTTTTAACAATAGTAAACAGACGTCTGTGTTCTGGAGAAATGTTTTGCTGATAGATACGGAAGTAACGATTTCGATTGGAAATTGCAGCAGCACAATGCGAGGAAAACCATGGTGAAGAGTGAGGCTTGACCTGGAATCGCCGAGAGGAAATAAAAGATTTCATGCCAGCCTGAGTCCACAAAGTTATGTAAGAAGCACATTTGTCAGCAGGAAGACAAAAGATTTTTACCCATCACAGAAACAGGCCATCACGGATGGAAATCATGGAAAGTGTTCCAGTCAGCTTTAAGGTAGTTGTAAGAGGTACGATGATAGAAGGATTTTGATGATGGAGAAGATTGAGATAATAGTTTTAGAGAGATCAAACCGTGATCAGAAGCACCTACGGGTAAATATGAAGAAACCTAGCACTGACTAGATCCGAAACAAGACATAGGTCGAGTAGAGAAGGTAAATGATTCGGGTTGCCTGGAAAGCGAGTTGGAAAGTTGACTATTTGAGTTAGAGATTGATAAAGGCAAAAGTTGAGGACCTTAATGCCATCAAAGTCACTAGAGCCAAGCCATTCAGTGTAATAGGCATTAAAATCACCAACAAAAACGATATTGGCTGATGGATAAAGAGGAAAGGCTTGAACAATTTGATCAGAAATATCATCGAAAAGAGTGCAGTCTTGAGATGAAGGAGAACGATGTAGAACAAAGAGAATGGCAATAGAGTGAAGTGGTACTAAAAGATAGCAAAAAAAAGAATTGTCTGTGGATTCAAACCTAATTTTGCGACAGATAGGTGAATTCTTATGAATGCAAATGCCCAGGCCAAGTATGTCAATATTGGGGTCTTTAGAAATTAAAGAAAGATAACCATCTGCACTAAGATTACAAGATGAGACAGCTGAACTCAAATTAGTTTCACAAAGAGCAAGTAGGTTTTTCGAACTTTTGCAAGAAATAAGACTCAAAAGACGAAAAGTTACTTCAAAGACCACGAGTATTAGAGAATGATAGGTTTAGAGAACTTGGTCATGACAGTGGTTTTTTGTGTTTTATAGTTTTTGGTACTTTTGTCATTTTTAATTTGTTAAAGAACTTAGCTCAAAGCATAGATAGTACTCAGTACACTATTTAATATTCCAACCAATTGCCGCATTGCTATTAATAAACCCTAAGCCGTAACAAAGGGCTCAAAATGTGGCCTCAACAATGTACACCAAAAGTACAAACAGGGACATTGTCCATGCGCAACATGACGCTATTAGTACTCTGATACTTTTCAGTTTTTGATGGAATTAGCCTGTCTGAGAGCTACTACAGAGTTCAGGAATCCTGATTACCAGCCGGCCTCAGAACCATGAAAATTAGTTTTAGAGCTGATTGAGTCAAGAAGATGCAGCAATCAACATCAAACTGGATACAATGTATTAAAAATGCATCTGCGCTAGCCTAATAGATGATGAATGGGTGTGCGGCTGGTCAACAGATAGAGGCTGTTTGCCCCTAAAGTCAATACCTAGGAGGCCTTCTACAATACAGTAGCCAGATGCGTTTAGTATCTACCCAAAATAAGTATTTTTATCGAGACACCATCTTTAACCTTTGCTCAACCAAGAGCCCTAAGACAGGGGGTGTTGTAAGTCGGAGTTGACTTTTATTATCATTTGCTTCAAAAGGCGTGTCCTACAAGGCAGCAGGACATGAAGTAGATTGTACTGGGTTACATGTTACCAGCAGCAGGATAACCTGACCTGACAGTAAAGTATATTGTTTTCCTGATTCATATAGTTTGCAATCTTTTAAGTTGTCTGTTAATCGTTATCTTGCTTAAAATCTTCATCTTTTCTCTTCCTGTAACTTCTAACTCTAATTGCGGCTGCTTGCAGTCTTGTTGGAAACTAGATGTTAAAAAAATAATAATAACATTATTTCTTTTTTCAGTAATTCTTTGAGAGACTACATTTAGTAGTTTTTGACCGATTTTAGTATTTTGTTCTCTGAGATTTTGTAGTAAAAACAAAATAATTTTATCAGTTTTTATTAAATCACATTCTCACAGTTATCCAGATTAGGTCTAAGCTCTTTTCCTAAATCTGATCTATAATTTTACAAACCTTTGATAAAACAATACCATAGTGCTAGTTAAATTGCATTTCCTTATCAATAAAGCTGATGCCAGTAGTGTACACTGGACTTTTAGATGTTTGAGTTTTGACACTTACAGGTATTGTGCAAACTCCAAACTTTTGTATGTTTTTGCTTATATTAAAAAAGAATGTTTTGCAAAGAATTGGGGTAATTGGAGCTTGGGAACAAAAAAACCCTAATTGTTGGGCCCACCCAGCCCTTAATGTGGGAGCAACAAGTTTATAAAATATTTTCTTTACTATTTTTATCTAAATTTATATTCATCAAAAAATTTCAAATTTCATGCAATAATCTCGTATTTTTCAAAAATTATGACCATATAAAGTTTTAATCCCCCTCAATTTGAGGGGCTTTAAACTTTGCAGGGTCATAAAATGTGAACTCTAACAGGTTATTACAGGTTATGCACAATGCCTTTAAGTGTTAAAACTCAAATATCTAAAAATCCAGTGTACACCACTGGATGCTTTCCTATATTTAGCTCTTCCATAATTAGTTTTGGTCCAGTTGTTTTTGTTGCTAAACCTTCTTTCTTGTAAAGAATATCACATACCACAAGATGAATTCAATTAACAATATTAAATTTGGTGAGTAGTTTCTATTTCTTGTCCCATTTTTTTCATGACAAATGCACCATCAGTAACACACCCAAAGATATCATTGAATAAGTTTAAGAAATAATTCTTTTCAATAACAATATTAACTGCTCTTTCTGAAGGCATTAAACCATTTACCCTAATCATTCAAATAATCACTTCAAGACCATAATAAAATTTGTCTGAACAATGCATATCAAGACACAAATATCTTCTAGTTCCACCTGTCCACTTATCAAGAGTAATTGAAAACCTTTCTCCAGCTTTTATTTTTTTGCTTATGCTCTTGAGCAATTTTTAATTTTATTGAACCTGCGTAGTTCATAACAGTTGTCTTTATAGCATATCGATCATCAGGGATTTTAAGTCCTTGAACTTACCAGACATTTTTATTATTTTTTCTATTGGCCAAAGTTGCAATAGAAATACAATTTACAGCTGTTAAACGAGCTAATACTTCATCAGCTTTGTTACCTGTTTTATTACAGAGGCAGCAACACTTCGCTGTGTATTTTTTGTCTTTTCTGAAACAATTTTGGTCGAAAAAATTTTATGTTTGTGCTCTGAATGATATAAAAATGTTGAAGTTGATGAATCGAATGTAATATTGACTGAACAATCTTTGCATTTGTGTAGTGGTTTTGCTTTGTTTTCTAATAAAAAATGCTTCCAAATGTCAGAACGACTTTTTCCAGATAACATTGTAAATGGGGTTCAGGCTTTTCTACGGCCGCATTGTATTATTTGTTTACGTTTTTTTACTGGTAACGGAAAAGGTAAAAAAGTTATTGTTTTAAAAAAAATGCTATTTCGTAATTATAACAACAATGTGTTAATAAAAAAAAACTATAACATCTAAAGCATTTTAAAGCAAAAAATTAGCCGATTATTCGTGAGCTAGTTAGTTGATCAACAATTAATTGTTATTAATAGATTTATCGTTATTCTCTAACCACCCCTAATTTCTACCTAAGGGTAGAAATATGTGTTAAACCCGAATTGTTCTTCGAAGAACCGAAAAGTCGATGAAAGATTCTTAGAGGTTATGCCAATAAAGCATTCTTTTAGGTTCTTTAAAGAAACTTATAAATTTGTTCATCGTAAGAACCGTTTGTAAAGGTTCTTTAAAGAACTACATAAGGATCTTTGAAGAACTATACTGCGGGTGCTCTATTTGAGCACTCGTTGAGGTTCTTCAAAGAACTTTTCATACAGTTTTGCATAACTTGCCTGCAAAAAGTTTTTCATTTTTGTTTTTAATTAGTTTTTTGCCAAAAGCCACAAGCATAACTTAATTTTTTTCAAAAAACTATTTAATTTTTTGAAAAAAATTAAATTATGCTTATTTAACTATATATATATATATATATATATATAGTTAAATAAGCATAATTTAATAAGAAAAAAATATATATATACGTATATATATATATATATATATATATATATATATATATATATATATATATATATATATATACGTATATATATATATGTATATATATATATATACGTATATATATATATATATATATATATATATATATATATATATATATATATATATATATATATATATATATATATATATATATATATATATATATATATATATACGTATATATATATATATATATATATATATATATATATATATATATATATATATATAAATATATATATATATATATATATATAAGTACATATATATATATATACATATATATATGTATATATATATATATGTATAAATATATATATATATATATATATATATATATATATATGTATATATATAGGGGAGAGTGTGTATGAAAGAGCCAGGTTTTGAAGGAGCCAATACCATTATTTCTAACTTACTGGCATCCGATCATAATTGTATTTAACTCTTTGTGTGGCAACACTAGATACCTGTAACTCACAAAAATGTACAGTTCTACTAAAATAAACAGCGTTGTAACAGGGCCGGATTAGGACATTTTTAGGCCTGGGGCTGTAAGTATAGGAGGGTCTAATGTGGCGGTAAGGTAAAAATGCCGTGCGTTAGCGAGGCTAAACCCGGGGGTCAGTGGGCCGGAGGCCCCCAGCCGGGGGGGTTTGGAGGCCCGCAGACCACCCAAGTAGGAGGGTCAGGGGGCAGCTGCCCCCCAGAATTTTATTTTTCAGTCTTGCTAATAAAAGGACACAATCTAGGTATGTTTTAGAGCATTTTTTTTATAATTTTTTTACCAACTGGTTAGGTACAGCTATACCCCTTTGGCCCAGACACCCATATATATGTAAACTGACAAAAGGTCTTGAATCATGACTTAAGAAAGCAACTGCTGAGCTGTAGGTATATTTACTATTGAGACAGTGGAGTACGTGTATCAAACTGATAATGTGTTCACCTCTAATAAAGGAAGAAAATACCAATAATATTGGTGTTTAAATGAAAAAATTAAAAAAATAAAAATAAACAATATTTCAAATACACAAAAATTCATTCTTTAACTCAATGTTTATTACTGTGCACTGACAAATTCTTAAGGTATTGTATTGTTGTTTTATCATGTAAATATTTTTTCATATGTTTTCCAGGATATAGATCATTGGGCGGTGACAATTTGGCAAAGGTCAAACAAAGAAGTGAAGTACATGTATGCCCTTAGTACAGTCTAACATTACAAAAGCACCAATAAATAAAAAAATTTTGATGTTTTAATGTTTGAGAACGTTCAAGTTTATTTATGTTTCCATCTATGTCTACACAACTATTAGTTTTTTAATTACACGCTAAAAAATTAACTTCGTGACATATAAATTTTCTAATCAAATAGGTTTTATAAGAGAGTGCTTTAAAATCATTCACTAATATAATTGTTTTTCCTATAAAAGGTTTTTACATCAACGAATGTTTTAAAAGCATTCTCTTATAAAACCTATTTAATTAAAAAATTTATGTCACGAAGTTAATTTTTTTAGCGTGTTTTTTAAAAACTGATAGTTGTGCGGACATAGATGGAAACATAAATAACTTGAATGTTCTCAAAACATCTTTATGCGGAAAGATAATTTAAAAAATATTTGCGAATACCAAAATTCCGCCAAATATACGAAGATAGAGATATATATATCTCTATTCATTTATTTATTCACAACGCCTCCGCAGCTCCCAATAAATTGATTTAAAAAAACTGAGAAACATAGGAACATTTATCTGGTTCCCTAAAAAAAAATAAAAAAAAATAAAAAAAAAAAAGTCACGGGCTTGAAGGCCTATTTTTTTTATAAGGGTCTGGGGCTGCTGATATATATATATATATATATATATATATATATATATATATATATATATATATATATATATATATATATATATATATATATATATATATATATTTATATATATATATATATTATATATATATATATATATATATATATATATATATATATATATATATATATATATATATATATATATATTATATATATATATATATATATATATATATATATATATATATTATATATATATTTTATGTATATATTTATATTTATTAACTATATGTTCTTTTTTACTTTATTTACTTTTTACGAAAACTACTTTTTATTATTACTCAGGTTGTTGGAAAGTTTAAAAAGAGTAAAATTAAATATAAATGTATTTCTATTGATTCTATTTCTAAAAATTAATTTTTTTTATATTAACTATTTTATTTTATATTAACTCTTTTTATATAGAGAAAAACAGCATTTAAAGAAATGTTTTATATTCAATATAAAATATAGCATAGATATTTTTTTTGCTATAATAGTTTACATACAGTTTTATAATATATTGTAAATATTTTTTTATAATGAAAAAACAGACATTTATAATTGGGTACTTTAAGAATTCACTTGTGTTGTACTTTAAGAATTCACTTGTGTTGTACTTTAAGAATTCACTTGTGTTGTATTTTAGGAATAAACTTATGTTGCTTTTTACTCAGCGCATAATTATTCCAGAACATTAAAATATAAAAAAATATAAAACCACTCGAGAATAATATTTAAAATAAATGATTTTGGGGGTAAAAAGCTGAATATGAAGAAACCTAGCACTGGCTAGATCAGAAACAAGACATAGGTCGAGTAGAGAAGGTAAATGATTCGGGTTGCCTGGAAAGCGAGTTGGAAAGTTGACTATTTGAGTTAGAGATTGATAAAGGCAAAAGTTGAGGACCATAATGCCATCAAAGTCACTAGAGCCAAAGGTAAACAAGCAGTCAATAGGTTCTTTGAACAGTTTTGGTAACAAAATAATGGATACATTCAATGTGGCATCTGTAACGTAACAAATCATTTATAAAATAATATGTTAATGTTAAAATACAATTCACAAAACCAGACCTCAGAATTAGGTAGAAAAAAAGCTTATTATGTTGCATCAGGATACTGATGCCATCCAAACAACTTTGGATGCTTTGGAGTATCCAAAGTTGTATAATATAAAGTTGCATGTATTTATTTTAGGCGTATGATATCATGTGCAATTACCATAACTAATAGTTTTAATTTTTTTAATTTACTTAACATTTTACTCATCACGCATTTTACAAAATATTGTGACACAAATATTGAACATTGACTTTCTTTATCGAGTCATCAATTTCATACTCCACTTCTGTGGAAATTGAATTTACTGAATCATCATTATGCTTTGATTTTACTAGTTGCATAATTTTGTCAGCCATTCTGCCCATAGATTGGTGGAGTTCTTTATCCAGATCTTTGGCAAATCGTAATCTCATTTCATTTAGAAATTTAGAAGAAGAAAAAAAGGCAACCTGTTATTGAGTGCTTTCGACATTTAACAAATTTAAATTAAAGCTATTATAAAATAGACGTATGTTAGGGTAACTCATCTATTTTATGGACCTAATTAACCCTTAACAATTAACAATTAACGGGTGACAACTAAAAATTTGGAATGAGAAGAAATGTTATTTTGAAACTTTTTGGTTGACAGCTAGACCACTTTCCTTGAAAAATGGCTCTGAAGTTCCTCTGTCGGAGGCAACAATATATAACATTACTTTTTTCTCAAATTTGCTTTGCATTTTGAATTTAACATCAGGTGGTGTAACAGAAGAGTCGTCTTTGTAATAAATTTTGTTACCAGACATTTGGGGCTTACTTAAAGTAAAATAACTTTCATCATCCAAAATGAAATTTTTGTTATCAAAATGTCTACAAGATAACGACAATCTTTTTTTACTTTATTAATTTGACTTTCGGTGTAGGATGGCGATTTCTGCTTTTTCTTCGGTTTAACTTGAAGCTTTTTGAGTGCCCTACTGATATACTGCTGGGAACACCAAAAATATTCTAGCAGCAACGCGCTGGCTAATGCCATCTTTGTTGTTAAATCGAGTTTTTAACTTCTATAATAACTTTCTCTTTCGCGCTGGCTAATGCCATCTTTGTTGTTAAATCGAGTTTTTACTACGATAAGCTCAGGCCAGACATGGTAATGTCTGGCCTGAGCTTATCGTATTATATTTTCATGTCATAGTGACCTTTTCCGACGGTTGTTTTATCATCCCCAATAGGAAGTTTGTTCAACTTAAAAAAAATAACTATATTTTAAAAATAGTAACTGTACTTTTAAATAACGCTTTTTTTATTATTTATGAAAAAGCTAAGTACATGCATAAAAAGCAAAAATTATACCAACCCTCTATTTTTACTAGTACAAGATTGATTATTACTAATAGCATCTTTCTTTCTTTTTTGTCCCCGACCTTGTTGACCAAATTTTTTCTTATGGTCAGCAACAACCGACATATTGATTAAAGGAACTCTCTCCTTCTTAAACTTGTTCTTCAAGCTTTCTATTAGTAGTAGTTTCTAATAGTTGGCTACCAAATTAATATATATATTAGGGTTTAAGTGCCAAAATCAACTTTTTTGGCATACATCTAAGTCAATTGGTTCATGAACATTTAGGTATTTTAGAAAAAAAACGGTGATAACTTTTATATGTTTTATGACAAAAAAAATATATACTTTAACATCTACATCAACACCAGTATTTTGTATGACCACCTTTAGCTGCGATGACTGCTGCGACTCTCCTTGGCATGCTCTCTATCAAATTTAAGCACTGTTTTTTATTGTTTTTGTTATGGTGCCATACTTCAATTAATCTTTCAATTAATTTTTGTTTATAAGTTAACAAAATTTTTGACATTTCCCGCTATAAAAGTTCCCATAAATTTTCTATTGGATTTAGGTCTAGTGAATTTCCTGGCCAGGGTAAAACAGTAATTTTTTGTTGACTAAATACTTAGATACGCTTTTTGCTTTATGGCATGGAGCCGAATCATGTTGGAAAATAAATTTTCCATCTTGAAACCACTCCTTTGGCTGAGGTATGGGGCGTTCTTCGAGAACTTTAAGGTACTGATCCTGGCACATCGTATTTTGTACAATATACAGTCTTCCTGTTCCCTGGCCACTTATAACAGACCACACCATTATTTTGAGTGGGTCTTTTACTCTTTGCACCAAACAGTCCTCATTAAACTTCTCGCCTTCTCTTCTTCTCGCAAAATTGTTTTTATCCATCATGATCTCTATAGTGGATTCGTCTGAGAAGCAAACCTTAAAAGTCAAAGTTATAAAAATTAAAAAACACCATTTTTTTAATAAGTAGCCAAAATATGTAAAAGAATTCAGTTTATAATAATGATTTTTTTCAAATATACCTTTTTCCAATCATCAACAGTAAAGTGTAAATGATTTTTTGCCCATTGTAGGCGCTTTTCTTTCATAGCTTCAGTGAGCTTGGGTCTGATTGCAGGTCTACAACCTTTGAAGCCCTGTTCTGCCAATCTTCTTCGAAAAGTTCCCAAAGAAATGATATTTCTTGTTCATTAAGGATTTCTGTAAGGACTTTTTGATTTTCTCCTATTTTCCACCACTATATCTCTTATTTTTCTCTCTGTACGTTGGGTTGTCATTCGATGTCTGCCACAGTTTTTCCTCTTTTCTGACAACAATGGTTTATTTTTCCCCATTTTTTTCTTTATTCCATCGACTGTTGCCCTAGAAACCTATACATTCTTTGCTATTTGTCTATTGGAGCTATTTCCAGCCAATATAAGACCCTGAATTAGTCCAATTAGAGATGGCGAAATATCCTTTTGTTTTCCCATTGCTTTAAAGATAACAAAAAAAGAAGGTTAGGTTATGTTGAAAAATAAAATAAATAGAGAAAAAAAATATTAGATATTTTACACGTTCAAATAGAAGAAGCACTTAACTTTGTTCAGGAAAAAAAAAAATTTCAATGAAAAATATGAAAATAAAAGTAATTTGTTCTAGGACTAAATATTGCTGTCAAAAATCCAGGTGAATTCAAAAAACTACCGTTACTAACTCAAATGCTACTAACTTCATTACAATGCAATAAAATGTGTTGCCACTATGATAAAATAATGTTAAGATGTGGCGTAATGCATATTTGTGACATTTACTAATTGAAATCAAATAACTACAAACAATTTGGTATTTCAAATACGTATTTTATAAAGAATTTAGGGCGGTTCTAATTTTTTGAGCCACCACTGTATATACACACACACAAAACAAAAGCATTACATCGACAACTTACACATACAACATATCTAAAAGAAGAAGTAGTTCTTGATGGGAAGTCACGTAAGTGTGGATACCTACTGCAAATGGCAGCAAGTATAGCTGAGTATTGCGCACTTGATGGATACCTATACAAATATTTCTAAACAAATGTTTTATGTAATACATAAATTACATTTGTTTATAAAAATTAGTTTTTTTATAACTAAATGAAATTTAAGTTTTACATAGTATAACTTACATGGTGTATTTGCTGATGACATCATAAAGACATTATTAAAGCTAGTTTCTATATTTGCTTTGATTAAATTGCAGGAAACAATGGTTTTTGGCATCCAAAGTTGCATTTACTGATGGAGACAAAATGGATAGCTGATAACGCACTGGCAATGGTTTCATAATTTGGGACACCCCAGCAATCATACTATTATCTCCATCACAAGATATAGAGGATGTTATTGATTTATTTAAAACATCATTTTCAAAAACACTAATTAACATATTATTTCTATTACTATGTATTCTAATTACATTTTATTTTTGCAAAAAACATAAACAGATGCCTAATATGGTCAAGTAATATTTAATATAATATAACTTAAATAGTAATAATAAAAAAATTCAAAAAGTAATATTTAAGCTAAAACAAAGTTTTTTTTCAAAGAGCTAGTGGTTTCTTGCTGTGCATGTGAAGTTTTAAGATTCTTTACAATTTCAATGAGAACTACCTGCCGACGAATCGTTTGACATAAACTGGCCACCATTGTCTCAGTTAAAGACACCAGCGTTTTTCCAGAAATTTCTTTCTCTACAATAAAATACTTACAAAAAAAAGTAAATTTTGAGATTTTATATTCATTAATGCAATAAAACAATTATTAGCTAGACGCAGCAGCTCTAAAACACAGAACAAAAAAAAATGTATTTTATTTTAATCAATAAAAAGTTTAATACATTTTGACATTTTTTATTTTAACATTATTAAAATATAAAGAGATTTTATAAAAAACAAGTGTATCTGAGAGTATTATAACAGCACCTATCCTGTAAAACATGTGTTTAGCAATTAGTAATCAAAAACATCCGTAGGTAAGTATATTGTCAGATTTTCTTCTTCAACAACTCTGAAGGCATGTAAGTGCGGAGAATGCTTATCAGAAATAAGAAACTTACTATAAAATACCCAGTGATGACAAAATCTTATAATATGATAGATTTTAAAAAATAATGGTATTTCTTCCACATGTAATAAAGCTAGAATCACTGTGTTGTGAACATGATATTGGATACCGTTTATAAGCAAGCTGCTACACTTCCAAATAGTTTCTTCCTTAATACTATAACCAATTTACTAGGATCACTAAACATCAACACAATTTCTATATATTATATATATATATATATATATATATATATATATATATATATATATATATATATATATATATATATATATACATATATATATATAGACAGATAGATAGATAGATATTTAATTATATGTATATATATATATATTAATTATAATTATATATATATATATATATATATATATATATATATATATATATATATATATATATATATATATATATATATATATATACATATATATATATATATATACATATAATTTATACACATTAGTCCTCAAAGTTCTTGCGTAATTTCTTGGCCTCCTTTTTTTTACAGGATAACGATGAACACTTTCACAGAGAAATAAGTTTTGTTTATCAAAGTCGCTAATATTCCAAAATTGTTGAAAATTTTTTTATGTTCTACTTCATTAATACGTTCTACACATTTGTTCGAACAGTTACAATTTTTATTTTTAAATTTTTTTTCTGGAATATTTTTACCGTTTTTTGTACAATATTCTTGTCCGGAATTTAGCTTAATTTTTCTTATTCTTTGGGCATATTGTTCTTTATTTTCTTTTGCAGAATCGAAGTTTTGGTTATATGAAACATCATCCTCATCTGATGTACATTCTAGCTCTATAATTTTTCTTCTTTTTGTAATTTTCTTTAAACATGTGTTTTTATTAGTGGATTTATCCTCATCCTCCGATTGTAAGACTTTTTTTTGTTTATATTCATGGGCTTTATTTCTATTATTTGACGAATAAACTTTTTAAAGGTGCTTAATGAGTAACTCTAAAAAAAAATGGACTTACACCATTTTCATAATCAATTGTAATGCAATTTCATTTATTAACGAATTTTAAATTGATCAAAGCATATGGATACGTTTGAATATTAACTGTAAATTGTTTATAAATAAAAAGTGCACACTAAGTTAAATGTAAGTTACGTGATTTCTAACTTTTTTTGAAAAATGGACTTACACCACTTTGAAAATAAACGGTCCATTTGAAGAAAAGTAAAAAAAAAGTAAAAACTTTTTTTTATTACCTAGTCATAAAAATGACTGAATTAGGTGTTTTCCACTTAGAATCAATTATTTTACTGATTAAATTTGAGTTCCTCGGTAAGTTCTTCATGAGAATCAATAAAAAAAAAAAAAAGATAGCGAATTTTCCACTTCAGAGATTTATTTCATTATTATTCGAAATTATTATATGTAATTAAGAGCATCTCAAATGTACTTTTTTTTATTTTAATCTTTTTCTATTATTTTTCGCGCAGCTTTTCCCACCATTTGCGAAGTCATTGCCATGAAAGAACTATTTTTAAATAAAATAAAAATTATCAATTGCCTGTTTGCGCTTTTAAAAAAAGCATTGGTTTTATTTAAAATTGTTACTAATAAAATACTTTAGCCTTTAAGCATTTACTTATTTCTGTATTTATAAACTATTCATAATATTTAAAGGAAAAAGAAAAATTTTGACTATCCAAAAAAAACCAATTGACCATCAATTCCTTAAGTTGGCCGGTCGAATTGACCGCTCGCCTTCAATTACTTATATTTCACGCTATATATATATATATATGTATATATATATATATATATATATATATATATATATATATATATATATATATATATATATATATATATATATATATATATACAAATAATTTTAAAAATGTATTCTAAAAAATAGACTTAAAAATCACTTAACAAAATTTTTTTATGCTACATTGTGTTTTATCAATAAAGACTGATTAAAAATCATTTTTGATAAGTCTTATAACGTGTCTTTGATGTTGTTCGTGTTGTTAATGTATCATAATATGTATTTATATATATATATATATATATATATAATATATATATATATATATATATATATATATATATATATATATATATATATATATATATATATATATATATATATATATATATATATTAAGGTGATGCATAAAAATAAAATTTCAAAATATGAAAGTCTCACCTTCTAGTATTGTTACAAATAATATAAAAGAATTAAATAAAAATTTTCAGCTTTTTAAAATGATATTTCAGGGTAGCTCAATAGGTTTGAAATTTTACACGGAAACTGGTTTCGTGAACTTTTTTTGAAAAAATCATGTCACGGTCAGGCCACATATTTTGCATTAACAACACATATTAATCAAACTAATTTAATCATATTAATTAATAAATTTAAAATTAATAACAGTACTGAAAGTCTATGACTAAAACATATTATATCCGAGTCAATTCATTGAAGTACCCTCCTGATGTCCCTCAAAATTTTTTTGCCGTTTTGAATGTTCTCTGTGTTGTTGCACAACGTGCAGAAGAAATTATCTCTGCTCCTCGTTCTTGGTCAGTATTTCATTATACTGTGTGATTAAAGCTACACCTCTTTCAGCACAGTCATTAACAACTCTCAATCCATTCACTCTGTCTTTAGCCTTTTTTGTAAATTTCATCTGTGTCCCAGCTAACTGTATCAATGTCAAGCAATGCCTGTTCATCGATTCCCAAAAGTCGAAAGAATGCTAATGTTTTTGACGTTATTAAATCTTTAATCGACTTCAAATAGATGTCATTAACATTTCCCAATCTTTTCAGGTTGTCTTCTTGTGGTTCGTTATTCATTCTTTCAATCAGTTTTTGTTTTGTTTCATGTAGATTAGTGTATAACCACACTCTTGTTTATAAGTATAATGTTTATTGTTTAATACTCTAATATATTGGTAATTTAACTGATTTAGTACACTTTAAAAAACAGAATAACATTAAAGAATATTTCTATGAATTTTATTCAAATCTTTCCAGGTTTTCCAATTATTTTTCGTGTTATCCCCTATTATCACTCACTCTACCAGTCTACCGTGTGCTTTTGTCTAAAATCGTGGAATAAATGTGTAGATTCAACCTCTGTTAGAGCTTGTTTGTACACTATAGACACACAAAAAAAGTATGAATATTATTAAGAAAAGAAAATTTGTACATATATTCAACAAAATACAACAATTTTAGAAGCTGAAGGCAAACTATAACAAAATATACTAAATCAAAATTAATTTATATATTGCTTGATAAAGTTGTTAAAATACTGTGTTGTGTAGGAATCTACAACAACATGAAATATTGAAATATTAAAGATTAAAACAAACCAAATTGTGTAATGTATCTTGTTTTCAACGTTTTCGGATATTACTTTCAGATTTCTAAGTCTTTGAGCTACCCCTGAATATGCTTCAATCTTCGTATATATATATATATATATAATATATATATATATATATATATATATATATATATATATATATATATAAATTTTATATATATATACATATATATACATATATATACATATATATATATACATATATATACATATATATATATATATATATATATATATATATATATATATATATATATATATATATATATATACAGTATCGGACAAAACGAGTGCAACCAAGTAATGCTTATTTAGTTTCGTTATACAAAATTGCTGCATTTTTTCAATTTAGAGAAATAATTATGTAACTGTTTAGAGACAAAGTTCTTCAAGTTTTATTCATCACAAAGTTCATTATTTGTACACAAAAATTAATAAATTAATCAAAAGTATTAAAAAAAGTTGATTTCTTTCTGGAAAAAACAAGTGCAACTCGACAAAATGTTGACCAAGCTGTATTTCGCTATCAATATTTCGTGGCGAATCCTTTGTTGCCGATCACAGCCTTGCATCTTCGAGGCATAGATTCGATCAGGTGATCAATGAAACTTTGTGGAATCGCTGCCCAGGCCTTTTGGATTTATTCAAACAGTTGATCCTTATTACGAACACCTTCACGATTAATTCTGCGGTTGACGATCTCCCAAAGGTTCTTGATAGAGTTGAGATCCGGAGATTGAGGCGGCCAATCCATCACCGACAGGTGGTTGTCTTCAGGCCCGGATTAAGGTCTACAGTGCCCATAGGCTGTAACAAATTTGGTGCCCCCAATTAAAATTTTTTTTTTACATATTTCTCTACTTGATACTTGAATAAATAATAAAACTTTATTTTAGGTTTATTAGCCACATCAATATGTACATGTATATAATACCTATGTGAAAACAAATAAAAACATAAAATTAAAATTAAACAAAATATATTTTATATATATAAAAATATAAAATAATCATTTTACAAAAAGTAGCAAACCATTATTTTATACTTTTCTTTTTCTTGCTTTTTGATGGGCAAATGTGTTAATAGTATCATTAAAATCTCATTTTTCAACCAATTCTGCTTCAATGCTAATTATTGCTAATGCATTCAGTCTTTTCTCCTTCATGGTTGACCTTAAGTAGGATTTTACTCTTTTAAGTACAGAAAAAGCTCATTCGCCTGAGCAGTTTGAAACTGCTGTACTAAAGTACATACGCATAACTACTTCTAAATTTGCAAACATACACTCTAATTCTTTGGTCTTGATGTACTTATACATAGAGAGAACAGATTTTACATTTTTATCCGTGGAAATTAATTTTGAAAAAAGAATACACTCATCCATAAGTAAGCTTGAGTTTTCAACATCATCAATAAAATATTTTGCCAAAGTTTCACATGTGTTCCTTATAACAAAAGAACTCGGTGTTTTATACAATGTGGGTATACACCCATAAATATCTGATATTTTTTCATAAGCTTATCTTCTTGAACTAAATTGACATTTAAGAGTATCAATGATCACATAATATACATTTCTAATAAAATCTATTTTCCCTGTGATTTCTGTGAGAGGTTGAGATCTTGATTCATCAGCCAATGCCTTAAAAAAAAATAGTTTTTAATGTTGTTAATGTTTATGACTTTTTTCAAATTATTTTATGTGTATTTTAAAATTAATAAGTTAAACATACCTTTCTCTTTTTTTTTCTCTTGGAATCTTTGGCATACCCGAACAATCAGTAATTTCTACAGCCTTATTTTCAAAAACATTAAAATTATCTCTGATCTGTACCAAGTAATTTTCAAGGCCATTATATAGGTCTAATACTGTATGAAGATCAATGTCAGTTAATTGTAATTTTTTATTTGTAGCATTAAAACTAAAATCATATTAAACTTTATATTAATTTATTTATCTATTAAGCTGATCCTAATAAAATAAAATAAATGAAAGCATAATTTATTATTTAAAAATAATTAATTTATAGAGTGAAAAATACCTGTTTAATATTGAACTCCATATGCATATCATTAATCAGTTTCTAAAGTTTTTAATCTTGCAAGCAACCCATTAGCTTCTACTTTATATACAGCTTTTTCTTTCTGATTATCAACTATACAATGCTTCAATTATAAATGCATAAGAATTAATTACTAAGCTTCAATTATAAATGCATAAGAATTAAACAAAGCATGGCAAGCATCAAAACGAGCACTCCAGCGAGTTACTGATAAATTTTTTACAGTAAGATTTTTCTTCAAATATGTTTTTAAAATGTCCCAACGTGCAGTAGAACTAGAAAAAAATTGTATAGTTCCTGGAGAAGCATAAAAAATGAAGTAGCAGAATTACAACTTTCTGTTGCACACGTTCCGACCAAGTTAAGAGAATGTGCAAAACATGGTACATACTCTGCAAATGAATTAAAACTTTTAAATCTTGACTGCAATCCAGAAAACTGACCTGACATATTTCTCGCATTGTCGTAGCTCTGGCCACGACAATTTTCAATTGGTATATTGTGTGAATTAAGAAAATCCATTACAACTTTGCTCATTTCTTTAGATTTATGACCACTGTTTGGAATGAACATTAAAAATCTTTCTGCAGGTCCACCACTAGGTAAAACATATCTTAATGCAATAACAAGTTGATCGACGTTTGCTATATTAGGTGTAGAATCAACAATTAAAGAATAATACTTGGCTGCTTTTAATTCTTTTAATATAATTTTAATTATATCATTCTTCATCAAAAGTAAAAGTTCTTCATAGATTGTGGATGATAAATAAGACGGAACTCCTTTCCCTTTATTCCCATATTTTTCTATATGTTGAGCAATAAAAAGGTCAAATTTAGCAAGTAACTCTAACGTTCCCAAAAAGTTCCCATTGTTAATTTTGTTAAATTATTCATTATCACCTCCGAATGATAAACCTTTTGCACCGAGGAATTTAATTACTTCAACAATTCGATGAAGAACAGCTTTCCAGTAATTCATTTCATCAGTCACTTGTGCTTTTGAGTGTCAATTCTACCTACATCACTTTGTAATGTAATAAAACTTAATGTATTATTTTTATGTATTAAAGAATTTTCGTGCCTGGAAATAAGTAAATGTCCATTTTTCCAATCATTAAATCCAGCATTTCCCAGTTGAGTACTGCATCCAAATAATTTGCATGGAGCACAAAATAATACAAATTTTGAAATTGAATAAACAAGCCATTTCCGTGGAACATTTTCTCCGTTTTTTTGATTTTTCGTAAAGATTGATTTACTACAATAACGATCATAATCAGAATAAGATCGTTTTGATGAGGTAATATCTGCATCAATGCTCTGATCATATCCAAATTTTGCAATATAATTACGACATATATTACTATTTGTCCAATCTGCTGGCTCTTTAAAATTATTTGTATTATTCTGCGTAAGAGGATTAGGAATGACATTTAGCTCAGATTTTTCTGATTCCTCATTTACATCAACAACTGATTGATCTGAAGAAGACGCAGTACATTGAATAGAAGTAGAAGTAGTAGAACAATTATTAGTAATAGTTATATCATTTGAAGATTCTAGTTTATTATCTTCAACACAACTAGGGGTAATGTTAATTATTTGTTTGAAAAAATTATTTAACCTAGGTATTTTACTAAGTAAAATCACTTCTTTTTCTTTTTTAAAAATTACACGCTTTCTCGCTTGGGCTCCACTAATATGTCGTTTCTGATCCATTTTTACATAAATATCGAACACTAAACTATATATAAAACGCACTACTCGCACTAAAGTAAAACCTTTATAATTTAAATTTACAAGTTACAATAGTGTTA
Source organism: Hydra vulgaris (assembly GCF_038396675.1). Classification (NCBI taxonomy): domain Eukaryota; kingdom Metazoa; phylum Cnidaria; class Hydrozoa; order Anthoathecata; family Hydridae; genus Hydra; species Hydra vulgaris. The sequence goes on along the minus strand of NC_088922.1, from coordinate 62,764,392 downwards.
ACAAAACATACGTAGGATCAAACGGAAGGCCGCACGACAAAACGCATTGATTATTACTATTTCAAATTTCCGATATTATTTAAATAAAAATAACATCAGGATAGTATTGTGCTTATTGTCAATAATTATTTTACAGATTGTACAATTTTTCTAGTTTTAAAAAAAAAAGGATAGTATGTAGTGCCCGTGCCCCTAAATCCGTGGTTGTGTAGGCTGAAGCCTACACTGCTTACGCCTTAATCCGGGCCTGGTTGTCTTGCAACCACTGCTTGACTACTTTTGCAGTGTGTTCCGGATCGTTGTCTTGCTGAAAAAGCCATTTTATTGGCATATTCCATTCAGTATGAGGTAACATAACATCTTTCAGGATATTTTTATAAATGAAACGGTCCATTATTCCATCGTTTCGATGTATTGGACCTAGACCGTTAGCAGAAAAACACCCCCAGACCATTAAATTGCCTCCACCATGCTTCACGGTCTTATGGCAGTAACACATTAGCACATTCCAGTCAATATGAGATGTAGCAAACAGGAGTCTTTTCTTCTGGTTTTTTAGTGAAATCAGCGGTTTCATTGCAAAGCGTCGAGAAAAAAATCCGGCTTTAACAGCACGTCGTCTGATTGTTCGGTCCGATACAGGCAGCTCTAATTGCTTTTGTATCTCGACTGATGATATCCAGGGATCCTTCTTGACGGATCTGACGATCATAGAATCCTCTCTAGAAGTGGTGGAAAGCGGTCATCCACCTTTGTTATCTGCTGCCAACTTCCCCGTAGAACAATATTTGGAACATAGTCTTGATACGGTCCATTTTTTCACGCGATATTTATCACAAATACTTTTTTGTGACATTCCACTTACGTAGTCGCCAATAATTTTCTTTCTTAGTTCCAATCCAAGACTGTCGGGAGCCATTTTTGCACTTGAAGTCATAAAAATAATAAAAATAAATCATCACGCTTCTCAAGTCTAACCGTGTTACATTTACCTTCTGATGATACAATAATGCTCTGTGGAACACAACGTCTTGGTTGGATGTGGACTGTATTGATGTAATGAAACACTTGTTGTAATTCACTTCTTGTATTGATGTTCTTCAATAAAACACTTTAATAAAACTCGCTTCGATAAACTGTCTTGATAATACTGACTGATTGACTTTCATATACTGACTGAATTACATGTCGATTTACATGTCTCTTATATAGTAAAATAAACCAGTGTGAACCTGTTCTGGAAGATTCTGCTTCTTTTCGATGCTTCTGGAAGCTTCTAGATGCGTCTGGATGCTTCTGAATGTTTCTGGATATTTCTAGATGCTACTGGATGCTTTCAGATGCTTCTTCTGGAAACTTCTGGAAGCCTCTGCATGCTTCTGGAAACTTCTGGAAACTTCAGGAAACTTTTGGATACTTCCTTTAACTATTAAAAAACTTCCGTGACGTTGACACAGGCCAGACTTAAGAAAATGAAACAAACCAAAAAAGTTGCACTTGTTTTGTCCGCTGCAAAATAGCAGAACGAAATTCTGCCTGTGTGCTGTCACCTGTCAGCTGATTGCTAATGTCATGGCATGCTATGACTACGGACTCCTGAACTGTTTGCTGTGGTAGTATAGTTCGTTTCATTTTTAAGACATGTAAAATAGGAACACTTTTTAGCATTGTTATATGAATTAGGAAAGCAAGATTGCTATATGAATTAGGAAAGCAAGATGAAGGAAGCGAATTCCAAAGAGCTGATGTTTGAAGAAAAAAACTAGACAAATACGCGTTTTTGGAGCACTTAGAAACAGTCACAGAAAAGACTTAATTGAGTAACAATTGAGTAAATATGAGACTTAATTGAATAACGAGTAACACGAGAATGAATTTTAGTAAATGGCACAAGAGGCACTAGCTCTTTAGAGCAGTGCCCGTTATATTATTTGTAGAAAAGAGAAAGAGAAGCAACATTACGACGATGTGATAATGGTTGGAGGTCGGCTGCAAGAGCAGCTCCAACTATGTTTAAAATGCGTTTTTGCACCTTTTCTAAAAGAGAACGGGCATCATTAGAAGATCCACCCCATATGTGGAAACAGTAATCCATACAAGGCTGGATTTGAGCTTTATAGAGATAGAGAATAGAATCCGAAGTAAGCGAGTGTCGAGCTCGATAAAGTGATTCAACCTTAGCAGATGCTAATTTTGCAACCGATTTGATATATGGTTTCCAAGAAAAATTGGAAGTAAGAGTTAATCCTAGAAAATAAAGAGTAGATGACTCATCGAGTACATCACCGTTCATAAACATAGGAAGATCTAAATTATTGCGATAACGATTGGCTGAAAAAAATTGAGTTTTATCTGTATTGAAGTTCACCAGCCACTGTGAGCCCCATGCTTTAGCAAAAGTGAGATCCTTTTCAAGCTCAAATGTCTCCTCCAAGCAATCAGAGAGTGTTGGTTTCTTATTACAATAAAAGTAAATGGCAGTATCATCAGCAAACAATATCACCTTAGATGTGAGAATATCTGGAAGATCGTTAATTTAAATTAAAAAGAGTATAGAGCCAAGGATAGAACCTTGAGGAACCGCTGAAGTTACAGAAGAAGAAGAAAAGTGCTGTCCATCGAGGACAACTTTTATACTGCGATTGGAAAGAAAGGATTTAGTATTCTTGTAGATGTTGTCAGATACACCATAAGAAGAAAGCTGTTAGCAAATCAGCTATAGAACGAGAAGATCAAAATCCATATTAATGGTCAGAATGTAAGTTATTAGATTCAAGTTAAGAAATTAAGTGTTCGTTAATTAAAGATTCAAAAACTTTGATTATGATAGGAAGGAGACTAATGGGACGGTAGTTAGACAAATCAGATCGCTCTCCAGAATTTTCGAAGATAGGGATAACAGGTGCCGCTTTCAAGCAGGCTGGAACACAAGACTCTGATAAGTACTTCTTGAATCGTTTTGAGAGTATAGATGACAGCTCCGGAGAACACTTCTGCAAGATAATAACAAGTATGTTGTCTGGGCCACAAGCTGAAGAAGAGTCTAAACAGGAAATCACTTTAGATAAAAAAGCTGGAGTAATACTAATGTCAAGCAATGGATCAACCTGTTTTTTGGCAATACCAGGCAGAACGTAACTAAGGGAATCAAAAGATAATACTGATGAAATGTTTTTAGCAAACAATTCAGCTTTGTCTTTAGGAGAGGTGACAAAGTTTGAACCATACAAGAGAGGTCGAATTAAAGAGTTGCCTTTATTATTAATACTGTTAAAGATTCTCCATAAGTCACGAGAGCCTAATTTTTGAGATGAGACACGTGATTTCATGACCTGAGAATAGCGGGCTTTGGCGTTAGACAAAAACTTTTTACAATGGTTTCTCGTAGTTATAAACAGACGTCTGTTTTCAGGAGAAGTGTTTTGCTGATAAATATGGAAGTAATGGTTTTGATTGGCAATCGCAGCAGCACTGCATGAGGAAAACCATGGAGAAAAGTAAGGCTTGACCTGGAATTGTCGAGAGGGAACAAAAGATTCCATGTCAGCCTGAATCCACTATTATGTAAGAAGCTTTTTTGTTATGTAAGAAGCTTTTTTGTCGACAGGAAGACAAAAGATTTCTACCCATGGGCCATCACAAAGAAAATCACGGAAAAAATCCCAGTCAGCTTTAAGGTAGTTGTTAAAGGTACGATAATAGGAGGATTCAGGTGATGAAGAAGAATGAGATATTAGTTTTTACGAGATCAAACTGTGATCAGAAGCACCTAAGGATGAATGTGGAGAAACTGAGCACTGACTAGGATCAGAAACAAGGCATAGTTTGAGTAAAGAAGGTTAATGATTCGGATTGTCAGGAAAGCGAGTTGGAAAGTTGACTATTTGAGTTAGGGATTCAGAAAGGCAAAAATTGTGGGCTTTAATGCCTGTAGAATCACTGACACTAGAGCCAAGCCATTCAGAGTGGTGTGCATTAAAGTCACTGATAACAACTGTATTAGCTGATGGTTAAAGAGAGAGGGCTTGCTCAATATGGTCAGAAATAACATTAAAAAGAGTGCAGTTTTGAGATGAAGGAGAGCGATATAGAACAAAGAGAAAGAAGATAGAGTGAAGTGGTGCTAAACGAAAGCACATAAAAGAATAGTCTGTGGATTCAAACCTAGTTTCACGACAAATGGGTGAGTTCTTACGAATGTAAATGCCTTGGCCAAGCATGTGACTATAGGAGTCTTTAAGAATTAAAGGAAGATAACCATCAACACTAAGATCGCAATATGAGACAGCTGAACTCAAATTAGTCTCACAAAGAGCAAGTAGGTCTGGTGAACTTTGCAAGATATAAGAGTCAATAGAAGAAAAGTTACTTCGAAGACCACGAATATTAATTAATGATAGATTTAGAGAACTTGGTGATGATGATGGTTTTTTGTGTTTCAAGATCATATCGTCTTTCTTTACAATAACATTGAGAAACTATTGATTAAATTGTATAGTTTGGTTACTTTATTCATTTTTAAATTTGATTGAAGAACTTGACTCAAAGCATAGACAGTACTTAGTTCACTGTTTAATAGGCCAAGCAATTGCCTCATTACTACTAATAAACCTTAAGCCTTAACAAAAAGCTCCAAATGTGGCCTCCGCAATGCACACCAAAAGTACAAACAGGGACACCATCCATGCGCAACATGGCACTGTTAGTACTTTGATATTTTTTAGCTGTTGATGGAATCAGCCTCTGAGAGCTGCCACAGAGTTCGGGAAACTTGACTACTGGTCGGCCTCAGAACCATAAAACTGAGTTTAAGAGCCGTACCCTTATTAGGAGACAATAGAATGAGTTGCCTAGTCATAAAAACAGAGACACAAGCAAAACCCATGCATTGAGTCAAGAAGATCCAGCATTCAACATCCTAAACTGGAAACAATGTATTAAAAATACATCTGCGCCCGCCTAATAGATAATGAAGGGGTGCAAGGCTGGTCAACAGGTAGAATCTATATGTAATAAATAATATATATGTTATAAAGAAACACATATAAATAAGTTTATATATTATGCATACACATATTCAATGCATGCATGCATATAATTATACAAACAAGCTCGCACACGCATACAAATATGAAACAGAAGGATAAAGAGTAAAAGAAAAGGTAACTAAATAGGTTTAAAAATAGGGGGAAACTAAAAACTGTTATAATTTGGACAAATAGTCAAAATTAATTAAATATAATGCAGTAATAATGATGTGTTAGTACTTTATAGAGTGTCTTTATGGAGGATAAATTTTTTGATATTGGCAATGAAAGCATTTCTAGTAATATTTCAAAGATTTATTTTTATTGAAAGTGTGAGAGAATTTCAAGAGTGAACTGATAAGTATTAAGTAGATTGAATACCATATTTGCTTGTTTTTTTTTTAGATGTAAAATTAGGTATATATAGAAGTTAGAGCTACATATATTTTAACGTAAATCAAAGGCAATCTTACCGTTTAAAAATATTATATCCTTGAATGTACTGTGACTTCAATTCAATACAAATCAACCCTAACCTTGATGGATTTTTAAAACAAATAGTAACTTAATCAATCAATCAAAAAATGCACGTGTGTTGTTATTATTTTTATTGCTATCGGAAAAAATTGTCAATATTGTTCGGCGAATTACTGAGAAAAAAAAATTTGTTGCGAGTGGGACATGATCTAAACACAACCAATCTCTATAGCCAAAGTTCGTAAATAACGGTAGACAAAATTAAATTTTGAAGGTTTTCTTTTTTTTTAATTTATTCATTTATTTATTTTATTTGCCGCATAATATCATTGACACTAAGATTTAAAATATTATACAGGCAGAACTTCAAGAAGTTCGTAATGACCTTACCGCGAAGCCCTTAAAAAATTTCAAATAAAATAAATATATAACAAAAATATATAATCCCTAAATATATCATAAATTTAATACTCTTCGTACTTCAGAAGTGAAACTCAAAATAAAACTTAACAAATCAATATGCAGTATAGCAGCTGAAAATATTTTTTTAAAAATCAAAAAAAATCAAAAAATATATTTTGCTTGAAAAAATAATTTTTTTAATAGACTGTTTAAAAAAGGAATAGGATAATTCAGATGAAAAAATTAAATTAAGCCGTGCTATTTCATTACAGAGAAAAGGTCCACAATAACATATGCAAAATTGAGCTTGCTTATTATTCAAAAAGGTTTTTCAAAAATGCTATTATTACGTAGACTTTATTTGTTTTGGGGTTTAATTTTGTAAAGGTTTACAAAAACATCAGAAGACATAAGTTCTTTACATTTGCACATAAAACACAAAAAATTTAAATACATTTAGATAATAAACATTTAAAGCGTTCATTACTTTAAAAAGCGGTTCAGAGTTTGATAAACGATTTTTAAAATTTATAATGCGAGCTGCGTGTTTCTGATGCAGATAAAAAGATTTAAGTTTACTTTTATGTGTACTTCCCCATATAATATTTGCATAATTAATGACAGTGAATAAAAGAATAATATAATTGTGTTAATTGCTTTTTGTTTAAAATATCTTTAGATTTGTATGGAATTCCAATGTTTTTTGCAACTAGAAATATTATTGATGTGTAAATTCCAAGTCAGATTTTTTTCAATAAAAACTCCTAAAAGTTTTGTAATTTTTTCTCTTTTAGAATGACATTGTCGATTGTTTTGTAAAGAAACTGAAAAAAATTGCGAGAATGCTAACAACAACACTTGAAAAACTACCTTATTCTAAGAACATCCTAGAAGCTATAACTATTTCAGTTTTGGAATGCTTAGGCTCTGATATATTTAGAGGCTTGGACAAACACATATTTGACACTGGTATTAATGAAAACTATTTATTCAATTTAATCAAATAGTTTCTCAATGTTATTGTAAAGTAAGACGATATGATCTTGAAAACAAGCCACAGAGAAAGCGGCAAGGAAAAATATTCGAAAAAAATTTTGTAACTAACTAAGTTTTGGTACAAATTTAAAATAAAATTTAATAATTTTTGAAATTTTATTTTAGTGCTATCAAATACATTATAATATTTTCAATCACAGATCTCCTTATTTTATTAGGACTAATCCTGACTGAGAAAGCACGGTTTTGTACAAACTTTAAATCCATATTGGTAAGGCATATAACTATAATTTTTCTAAATCAGAAAGATAATTTGCTTTCAAATCGTTATGGTAGACCTGCATTTTCAAGTTTCCCCAAAAATCATCCATTGGACGAGCTTCCGGCAAATTTGCTGGATTCATGAATTTCGGGACAAAAGCCCGAAATTCATGAATCGAAATTTTATGGAGAAAATTATTCACAATGTTATGATGAACCATTTGGCTTTAAATAAGTTAATAGCAAATGAACAACATGGATTTGTTAATGATAAAAATTGTTGCTCCAATTTATTAGAGACTTTAGATTTTATAACTAACAAAATTGAAACTGGTAATAAAATTGGTATAATATTTTTGGACTTTGCAAAAGCTTTTGTTTCAGTTTCTTTATCGAAATTATGCTGCAAGCTTTATGGTTATGGTTTTCAATCCTATATTTTACAATGGTGTAAATCATTTCTCAGTAATAGAAAACAACGTGTAGTTCTGGGTGAGTTTGTTTCAGATTGGCAGGAAGTCACAAGTGGTGTTCCCCGAGGTTCTGTCCTCGGTCCACTCCTGTTTATCATATTTATAAATGGCTTAAGAGGAAACATACTAAATAAATTAGAATTATTTGCAGATGATACAAAAGTAATGTCAGTAATTAATAATGAAAGTAAAAGCAATGCTCTTCAAGAAGACTTAAATAAGCTATTAGACTGGTCAGATAAGTGGTCTATAAAATTGTAAAACAATGCACATTAATAATTTGAATCCTCAATTTAGTTATAAATTAGGTGATAACAAAAAACAAAAGTTGAAAGAGATTTAGGTGTGATAACATCAAATAACCTAAAATGGGAAAATCATGTTATCACTGTAGCAAATAAGGCAAATCGAAAACTGGGTTTTTTAAAATACGGATAAATATCTTCATGTTTCCATATTAAAGTTGTTATACTAGTCAACTATTAGGCCACAGCTTGAATATGCAGCATCTGTATAGAGCCCATTTTGTACTAAAGATATTAAGAGACTCGAAAATGTAAAGCGTAGATCGATAAGGATTGAATCACTGAAAGGTATCTGTTATGAAGAAAGGAGAAAAATATTAGGTTTTACCAACCTTATAAGAAAGTAGAAGAAAGATGACTTAATAGAAATGTTTAAAATATTAAATTCAACTGAATATGTTAGATTTGAAGAGCCTTCGAGTTTTTATAACAGCATGTTCCGATATTGTCATAACAAAAGACTTCATCGACAATATTCTAAGAAATTATGCAGGCATTATTATTTAACAAACAGAGTGGTCGACGATTGGAATTTACTGACAGAGGATGCAATCGTTCTGCATACGAAAACACGTTTAAAAATAGAATAGACAAAATTTTGAACTTTTGAAACCAAACTTAATTTACGAACTTTTTTTTATCTTATTTACGAAATCTTACATTTAACGGCTGTTATAGTCAAACTCTACGTAGTTTTGACTCACCAAACTTAAATAGTTTGTACAGCAATTTTTTATTATGTTATATTAAATGGTTTCTTAACTTGACGTAAGTATGTATTTTTAACAACTTGTTAACATATGATTGAGAACATTTAAATTTTCTAGCGGCTGCTCATTGAGAACGTCCTGATCTATGATTAACTATATTTTTTAGTTTTCTAATGTTACTTTTTGTTACTATTTTTACTAGAGGATCATTGGTAATCTTTGTTTTTAATTTACCAGTTCCTTTTACTTGATATATACTACGTTTTGAGGCTGAAACTTTACAATTTCATTTCATTCTATTTCAGGATTCTGAACAATGAATTTGTACAATTTATTTTTTATAGTCTCGTTCTTTGCCATTTCCTGTGATTTAAGAAAAAATTAAAGAAAAATAAGAAAATTAGTAAAAAAATTTATTTAGCCGTATAATAAAATACAAGAGCTTTATTTTGAGTAATTTACAATCTATATAGAGTGCGTAATAATAAAATTAACGGGTGATGACAAAAAAATGAGACTGCGTTTAAAAGGCCATAACTCCTTTATTTTAAATGATTTTTTTTTAATTAAAGATATATTAAGTAGAGAATTTTTCGAGCCTTCAAAACATATATTTAATTATCTTCTATTACTGCATTTCTTCGAATATTATCGATTTGACCTTTTACCGATCCCATAAGGCGTTGTATGGCACTAAAGTCAATCTTATTCAAACAATACTTTATTCTATTGCAAAGTTGATCAATATTTTCTGCTTGCCAGTTGTTCTTGTATACTTCTCCTTTCAATTGAGACCAAAAGCCCTCAATAGGCCTACATTCAGCTACGTTGGGAGGGTTGTCTTCCTTTTCAACAAAATTGATGTTATTTTGTCTGAAATACTCCACTACAGTTTTTGCGTAATGTGATGTTGCTAGGTCAGGCCAGAATATGTAATTGTCGTCTAGATGATTTGCTTTGATAAAAGGAACAAGTCTTTTTTTGATGCACTTGCTCAGGTATAATTCTTGCTTGAGTGATTGCTTAGAAAGTACCAAAAAAGGGATAGAAATACCTTTAGCCGAAACCCAAATCCAGACCAACACTTTTTGCTCATATTTTTCAACTGGATCATATTTTACGCTTGGCGGTGTCAAAGCAGTGTTACTTAAGTAGAAATTTTGGTTTCCGTTAATGATGCTATGCTTCAAAGTGAAATAAGATTCATCATCAAATATCCAATGGTGATTTTTATATTTTTCGTATAATCGAGTGCATCTGGTTCTTATTTTACGTTTTTGTGACTCTGTTCTTAATGGAATCTTTGTTGTTGTTTTTTTTGCATTTAATATATGTGTGTTTCTTCAATGTTTTGCATATAAAAGACTGATCGCAGAAAAATTTTCTAGCTGCTTGTCTTTGTGAGACGCCATCCTTGTGGTCAAACATGGTCTTCAGCTTGGTAATGCTCTTTTTTGTCATTTTTTTTGCGACTCGACCACTTCCTTCAACTCTTTGAGTTTCGATTCCATTTTCTGCGCGTTCAATTATACGGTATATGGTTGCTTTTGGTACTTTTTCTGCTTTAAAATGACAATGAGTGTAATATTTACCATTTTGCTTATTGTCTATGTAAAATCCATACAGACGTTCACGGAAAAACTCTTGCTTAGACTTGTTTATTTTTATTTTAAGTCGTTGGATTTTAATTACTTTTTTTTTTATTTAAAACTAGAATAAATTTGCCATAAAATTCATACAAAATATATATACAGCTAATGGTATTTGTACATGAAAGTTTAAATTGAACGCAGTGTCATTTTTTTGTCATCACCCGATATATTCACTTTTGTATTTGTGACAAAATTTAGTTAAAACCAGATATACATATATATATATATATATATATATATATATATATATATGTATATATATATATATATATATATATATGTATATATATATATATATATATATATATATATATATATATATATATATATATATATATATATATATATATATATATATATATACATGGGTGCCCGCATAGATTTTTGATGTTTTAGATAAGACACTTTCACACATTGTGCAAACTCCAAACTTAATTATATTCATACCTATACCAAATGAGGAAGCCTTGAAAACGTTGGGACGGCGGTGGCCTGGGAACAAGAAAGCCCTAAAACGCTTGACCCCTGCCCAAACGCTAGGGCAGTTATGTAGTGAAATTTTCAACTTTACTATCTTAGGCTAAATTTAAATTTATTGATAGATTTTAAATTTTGTAGAAAAATATTGTAAATTCCAAAAGTTATAAACATGCAAAGTTTCCTACGACACCCCTTGGCCTTTCCACAAATCACTTAACAAAAAAATTAATTTATAAAATAATTAAAAAGTAATTGTACATCTAAAATGCAAGATGCATTTGAACTAGCTGCTAATAAAACTATGTACTATCATATGTCCTAATGTACCTGTAGAAACAGCTGCAATAATATACCAAAAAAAACAAAATAGGAAGAGAGTACAAGCAAAATGTAAAGAACTCCTTACAAATGAAAATGTCAAACGACAATTACTCGCGTAAAATTTCCTCTACTAAAGTATTCAAGAAATACCCAAAAAAATTCAAGAAGTGCCCAAAATAGCAGAATGTTACCATAAACATGAAAAGATTGAAAAAATAGTTACTTTTATGTAATACATTATTAAAACATTATTAATTCTGTTTTAAATCACCGTTTTTTATTTTCATTTTTCAGAGTTTTTAATTTTATGGTTGTGCTGTATATGTATGCAGTTTCTTTATCAATCAAAAATCTTAAGAATATTTCTCACATTGAAACCTTTGTATACATACTTTTCAAATCGAAACCTTTGTATAAATATACAAAGGTTTCAATATATATAAAATACCTTTTCAAGTTGAAACCTTGTAAAATAAAAAATGGTGCTTGCATAAAGTATGTATTTTAAAGTAGCAGTATTTTAAAGCAGAAGTACCAAAATTGCAAGTAGACCCACATTACCCGACTACATTGGGTAATGTGGGTCTATATGTACATATTCAAAAAAAGGCTTCGCAGACATTGTAGTATTTTATATTTATTATTTTTGATAGTATTTTATGTAATAGTTTTTTGTCAAGTTTTTTTAGTAGGATGTCCAATTATGATTTTAAGATATCTTTTGTCAGAAAAAGATACCTATAAGGTAGGTGTGGGTATTTTTTTTATTTTTTTTATTATTAGTTTTTTGTTCTTTCTTTAAATGTTTTACAATATTAGTCGTTTTACATTTATGATAATTTCAATAATATGATAGAATGATTAGAAGAAAAATTAAGTTTGTAAGAGGAAGAAAGCGGGATCTCGTAGAAGACTATAAGGCCTTGTCGTCATGAACCGCTTTGTTTTTCAACTACGAGAATATATATACTTAACACAAAACTACTTTTTGTGTTAAGTATATATATTCTCGTTGAAAGTAAAAATAAATAAACGTAAAAGATATATAACATTCATTTAGGTAAATACTTAGAATTGAATTTTAAAAATTTTACTTTATAAAAATTAAAAATATAATATATGTTATCGAGAGATAAAATTATCTCTTTAAGTTTTTTTTTGAATGTGTTGAAATTCCACTCTTGAGTAAAATCAAAATATTTCAGAACTATTTTGTTCCATAAAAAAGCTTCTCGATAAGAGATACAAGATCTACCAAAATTTGTATGCGAAAAAGGTTGTTGGATAAAGTTTTCATGTCGAAGATAGTATTTGTTTGTCTTTTTATGTGAGTATAAATTATAAAAAGGATAAGAGGAAGTGTTTGTTTTACATTTATACATAAAGCAAAGAATATTATATACATTAAGTTGATATACATTAAGAATATTCATTTTAAGTAAAAGAGGCCTAGCATGAGTAAAACGGTCTTTAAAGTTTATAAGACGTACAATAAGCTTCTGTTGACAATAACGAAGTTCTAGTGTACTTTTATTTACACCACCCCATGCAGGATTAGCATAATTAATATGGCAATAAATAAATGAATAATATAATTGAATTAAAGCACATTTATTTAAAAAACGTCTTGATTTGTATACCATTCCTATACTTCTAGCATTTTTATTGCTTAGGTTGTTATCGTGATTTTTTCATGTGAGGTTTAGTAACATTAGCTCTCTTTATTTCAGTATCATCAATATACAAGGAAGGTATATTCGAAAGAAGATTTTTTTTTGAAGCTTGGTAAAAGAGGATCAATTTAGTTTTTTTGATATTTATTGATAGTTTGTTTGACTTAAACCAGTCAGAAATTTTAATGATTTTACTATTGACTTTGTTGAGTAATGTTGGTAAGTTATTTTCAGTTAAAAAAAGATTTTTGTCATCGGCAAACATAATTGTTGTCAAATTTGTTGCTTTATAGAGATCATTAACATAAATTTAAAAAAGCAAAGGTCCTAGTATGAATCGTTCTAGAACTCGGCATGATATATTTAATAAATTTAATGATGAGGTTGAATCTATTTTAAGAAATTGTTTCCAATTTTTTAAATAGTTTTTTAATAATAATAATAATTCATTCCCTGTGATTCCATAGAGTTGTAGTTTTTTAAAAAGAATTTCGTGGTCAATAGTGTCAACAGCTTTTGATAAGTCAATGAAGATGCCCATTTATGATTTTTCAAATGAATTTGTAATACTTCTAGTAAGTTGGAGTATTGCATGTTCAGCATAATTTTTTTTTTTTTGAGTGCAAATTGATTGTTGTATAATATTTTATTTATAGCTAGATGGTTATATATTCTATTATACAAAATTCTTTCCAAAACTTTTGAAAAAACAGGGAGAACTGAAATTGGGCGATAGTTATTGAGTTTAGTTAGTTCACTTTTATAGTTTTATAGAGTGTTTTATTTTCAATTGTTTTAAATTTTACGTAATATACTAGTTAATATACAGTTTTTGTTTTATTTTCTAGAATTTTCTTAAATCTTTTGTAATCCGTGGTGATTTTATATTTTTATTTGTTTTACAAATCTCGCATGTTGGAAAATTTACATCGTAAATTTCATAAAATATTTTAAAAAATGAGTTGTACATATTGTTTGGTTCAGTAGTTCTAACAAGACTCCAATTTATCAAAGATAATTGCTCTTTAAATAAGATGAAGTTTTTATCGTTAATGAGTCGTTTTATAATTACTTTTTTTTTGTAGAGGTAATAATTCAGTAGTTCTGTTAATAGAGAAAAAATTGGGAAAATGATCATTAGTGAATTAGTGAAGCTGATTTTGTTCATAACCTTGTAGGTTTATTTATCAAAAAAATTTCATTTTCAAACTAACTGTTATAAAAAAATATTTTTGTAATAGTCATAAAAACTAATAATTGTTAAGTTTAGATCACCAATTAAATAATTTAATTTTTTTTTCGTGAAAACCTTTTTTTATGATATCATTAATTTAAAAATTATTAAAACATTTGATTGCGCCTGACGGTGGGCGATAGCAGCAGCTAATTAAAATTATATTTTTATTTTTTATTTCTAGTATTAAGGCCTACCTAACAGACTTTTGGTCATCTAGACCTTAAAAGTTAAGTTTAAAAAAATGTTTTTGATTACTGCTTAAGATTAATCAATTCTTGACGTAAAAATGATATCTGCATATTGAGAAATTAATTATACTAAAGTTATTCATGTTTTTTTAACATGCCTTAAGTGGGTCTTATTACCCCCCTAGGGGGTTAATAAGGCCCACAGACTTTTGCTGGCACAACGAACAAAACCAATCATTTACATCCACACTTGCAGACTTACTTTTTTTACATTTGCTTTTCCTTTACCTTTTAATAACTTTAATTATTATTTTTAATTACTATTTATAAGTAGAATATTAAATCATTACTTACTTTTTTAAAGTATAAAATCTATCAATTTCAGTTCAACAACGTTTTTGTTATAATTATTTACAGGGTTATTCCATAATTAAAACCACTTTATTCCACAATTTAAACCACTTTATTCCATAATTAAACCACTATATTCCATAATTAAAATCACTTTATTCCAGAAGCAAAATCACTTTATTCCATAATTAAAACTATTTTATTACAAGATTATAAATACTTTATTTAATAAAACAAATAAATTATGAAAAATTATAACAAACATTTTCCTCAAATTTTTTCAAGTTCAATATTTATTTTAAAATAAAAGAATTTCTAGACAAAGCCAACAATAGATATTGCCTATGATGCTTGTAAAAATTAGCAAAACTACCTGATCGGGTGTCTATTAGATAGCAAACACGCTCTTTTATCGTGTTTCTTGTTTTAGCCAATGGTTTCATTCTCTTATAAATTGTTTTTATTTCACCAAAAACTTCCTCTATGGGATTTAATTGGGGAGAATAGGCAGGTAAAAATTTGAATATAATCCGATTTTCATTTAATAATCTCAGCACATCACTGCTGTGATGAAATTTACAATTATCCGTGATAGGAACGTGATTTGGATTGCTTCTGAAATATGGAATAAGATTTTGTGTAATAAAATTTTTAAATCTTTCTGAATTTTAAGCACCATCACTCAACTCATAAGAAACTATTCCATTAACATTAATAACCATCATCAAGCTAATATTTACACCTTTGCTGGCTGGGACAGTAACATATGCTTTTTGATTTACCAATGAATATCCTCAATTAGTTGTGGTGTGCAGGTTAAAACCTGTTTCATCTAAAAATACTAATTGGTCATAATTATAGTTTGCTAATTCTCATGCAAAAAATTACCTGGCGTCTAAAATTCTCGAAGAATTTCTTTCAATTGGTACTTTGGTTAGCCTCTTTCTAGTATATCCCATTTTGTTCTAAGTTTTACTTACATAACTTTGTAAGCGATTGATTCCAAATGATTGATTATTTAAATTCTCTACAATTTCTTGCTGAACATAACTACTGTCATTATTTAAATATGTGGCTATTTCATTTTTTATTATACTGTTATCTTTAAATTTTGGCCCTCTTTTGGCACCTATTATTTCTTTATCTGTTAAGCCATCTTTAGTTTTTTAATTAATTTACGTACTCAGCTGTAAGTTGGTTAATTCTTAAATTTCTTTATTATATTTATCAAGATCTAAATATCTTTTAACATTTTTAATCGTTTCGTTGGTAAATTCGGGTCTTTTTTTCTTGTGTCATACTTGGGCAATTTTGTTAAGTTTATATATTTTAAAATAAAGTGGTTTTAATTATGGAATAAAGTGGTTTTAGTTATGGAACAAAGTGGCTTTAATGATAGAATAACCCTATAACAGCGATTTTATTAATTTACACTGAACATAACTACTGTCATTATTTGAATATGTGGCTATTTCATTTTTTATTATACTGTTATCCTTAAATTTTGGCCCTCATTTGGCACCTATTATTTCTTTATCTGTTAAGCCATCTTTAGTTTTTTAATTAATTTACTTACTCAGCTGTAAGTTGGTTAATTCTTGAATTTCTTTATTATATTTTTCAAGATCTAAATATCTTTTAACATTTTTAATCGTTTCGTTGGTAAATTCGGGTCTTTCTTTCTTGTGTCATACTTGGGCAATTTTGTTAAGTTTATATATTTTAAAATAAAGTGGTTTTAATTATGGAATAAAGTGGTTTTAGTTATGGAACAAAGTGGCTTTAATCATGGAATAACCCTATAACAGCGATTTTATTAATTTACACTAAACTAAAGTTTGTCGTTTATTGTTTGTTTTAATTACTTTTCATAACGATTTCTTTTATTTACGCTAAACTAAAGTTTAGCGTATTTCTTTTATTATTAACGCTGAGCTCGTGTTTGGGCCTTATTACCCAATTTTTAGTGGGCCTTATTACCCGCTTTGGACCTGCCACGTTTATCGACAAACTATCCTTTTGTTTCAACACGTGCATAAATATTAAATGTTGAGTAATGATAACTAATAAATACTTAATGCAAATAAATGCAATTGAAAAATATAGAAGCATTTCAAAATATTTAAAAATGTGAAAATACGTACCTTAATAATTAGACTTGAGCAATTATTGACGGAACCAACTTGGTAATCTTGCTTTGTCGAACGCACAGTAAAGAAAAGCAGTTTTTTTTTTTTTTCTGCCAGTTATAAAACCAGATAACTCTAATATTTTAATGCTGAAAAAAAGTTTCGCATTTTATATTTCCCCGTTGTTTGGACTAGTAGGCCTTATTACCACCTGGGCCTTAATACCCACACCCACCTTTCATTACTTTTTTAAAACTTAGAAAAGTCAGAAATGAGTAAAAATAGGCTCAGATTACCCCATCCTACCCTACTTGTTGATGTTGCCTTCTTTTGTTAGTAGCTCGTATCAATTCATTTCTTTCACTTTTTTTCTAGCTTTTTGAAAAATTGTGGTTCGTAATTAAAATTAAAATAAAACTTCTGGCACATCTATAATTATATTGGAACTCTTTTGAGTAGTCTAAATGCTCCAACAACGCCTATATCTTAAAATGCGTATATATCTGCCGTCATTCTTCAAAAAATATACGTATATTTCTTATACGTATATTTTTTAAAGTATGCACCCTAAAAATACTAACGTCAATATAACGGATGATTTTGTGAAAGGTAAATGGTACTCGTTATTTTTTCAATTTTGCAAAGTTTGTTGCTTAGATTACTCTTGAAGAAACTTTTACTTATAAATATTTATTTAAAAAAAATAATATTATTAAACTTCTCCTGATATTGATGTTGAACTGTGGATTCATATTTATTTGTAAAAATTTTATGTTAAAAGAAAATAGGTTTATTTGAAACTTGTGACTTTAAATATAATTTCATCGAAATCTTAAAAATTGAATAGATTTTTTTTTATTATCAGGCAATTAAAGTTAGTATATCACATATAACCTATTTAAACAATTTTTGGGAATCGCCGTAAGCAATAAGCTTGAAATTTACAGACCGTGAACAATTTTTAGTTTTAAAATGTAAAACAAATTGACATTATAAAATCAATAATAAAGAAAACTCTATGCTATTTTTTCTTTTAACATTAAAGAGATTTCATTCTTGAAGATTTAGCTTTCAACTCCGTGATCTGGGTTGTAAAATATTTATTATTTAGTTATTAATAAATAGTAGATATTTTCGGAAAAAAAAATTTTGATAGGTGGTCAATATTCGTTTGAAACACCTCGCGGATAATCAGTTTTGCAAATCATCCATGCAGCTGTGATGCAGTGGTTAGAGTTGTGGCTTCAGAACTGGAGGTTCGTGGTTTGATAATGACTCTAGCCATATATGCACCATTTGTAAAGTTAGAGGCGTGAAATGGTTAAATGCTATTTCACGGTGCTCTATGAAGCCCCGTTAGGAAATCTTGGAGCACCTAAATAACTGATAATAGTTTTTAAGAAAATTACAATTAACAGATGTTGCATTTCCCGCGTTATTATCTCCTTTTCAAAGTTTTGTAAAATGCGATCAAAGTTTTGAATACACAAATGAATGTATATTAAGACCTTTGTAAGTGACTTATCTCTTATGGTTTAAGTCTTTGCAGTAATTAAAAAATTAAAACTAATAAAAGTTTTTGAAGTTTTTTATACCCCTGATAAAATAAAGTTATAATTTTTTTCAATTATTTTATTGAATTTCCAATCTATTCATTTTTGCTATTGTTTTACACAATATCAAAACCAATTAATAAAGTTATGTATTGTTTTTCGTATTTTTTCAACATACCGAGAGCATGGAACTTATTGAGAATATTAACAGTAACGATATGCTTTAATAAAAGCAATAATTTTAGCATAAAATCTATTCGTTTTTTTGTATTATATTTTGTAACATTGTTGTTAGCTACGAGTTTTAAACTAATGTATTATATTAACTAAAATTTTAAATATTTAAAAAATTTTGCCAAATATAATAAATTGTTGCGTCTGTTTTTTGCGTCTAACTAATTAAAAACATGCGCGACTAACGAAGCGCGTAATTTGTAGATTATGCAGAGCAGGTGATCACTGAGATATCAACATGGCCGATCATAACAAGGAAGAAAAACTAAATGGCAAAAATTTGAAATCTAATGTTTACCAGACTCACAGACCTTCAAAAGTGGGTTTGTCAAAATCAAATGGAAAGGAGGTGTCACGTGAGAGTCCTGATAAGGATTTAGTAAATAGCGGAAAAAATATTCAGAAAATGAACTCCGAAGAAAAAGAGCGACCGACTATCAACAAACCAAAAAGAGATTTAAATCTTAATAAAAGTCACGACAACAATTTTTATTGGAATAATGAAAAAAATGTCGAGTTTACGGATGGAGCTTTAGATACAAAAACAGATAATTTAGAATCTTATAATAATAGCAATAATAAAACTCATTTGTCTAATGATTTTAAACTTAAAAATACAGAAAATTCTGTACATCCAGAACATTCTGTACCATTTCAAAGTAGAATTGGAGAAAAAACTTTTTATAATACTGCAGAAATGAAGTCAAATGAACCAAACAAAGAAGAAAAAAATTTAAATAATTCGTATGGCTTGAAAGATACAACTCACAATTACCCTAAACAAAGCGGTACAGAACACTATTCTACATACCCAGGTGGTACATATCACCATAAAAAAAGAAGATCATCGCCGACAGAGACACCTACAGCCGGAGACGAAAGAAATGATAAACCAAAGCCAGTTTTTAATTCAGATGTTTCAATTAATAATAAATCTACGTCATTACCGTCTGACAATACTTCAAAACAAGCTCAAAATTGGTCAGAAAATCAACGAAAAAAGGAAACCTCAAACATTGACGAAACAGGCGAAAAAGCGCGTCTTGTAGCAGTACGAAAATTAGACACCCCTGAACTTAAACGAAAAAACGAAACAATGGAAGGAGACTCAGAAAGCTCTTCAACAATATCTGAAGGTCAAGATTCTAAAACTGATGTTTTTCTTCCCAAACGATACATTTTAGCAATTATGATGTTCATGGGATTTATGAATATGTATGCCATACGAGTAAATCTTAACGTTGCTATTGGGGCTATGACAAATAATCATACAATATCGCAAGGTGGTTTTGCTGTTACTATGGTAATTAAGCTTTTAATGCTTATTGTAAACAATTGTATTTTGAATATATACATATTTCTTTATTTAGAAATATTTTTTTAGCCTCCTGAGTTTAACTGGTCGTCAAGGTTACAAGGTAAATTAAAATTGAATATTGCAATTTTAGTTTTATTAATTAAAATAACCAGTAGTTTTATGAAGTTTTATCTTAAAAATAAATAGTATAAATATATGAAATAGGTGTTATACTTGGATCTTTTTACTATGGATACATGTTTTTGCAAATTCCTGGTGGATGGTTCGCAATGCGTTTTGGAGGAACCAAAATATTTGGTGGGGCAATCTTCCTTGCATCTCTTTTGACTTTGTTAACTCCAGTTGCAACAAGATATAGCGTTTGGGCATTAGTTGTTCTACGTATTTTAGAAGGACTTGTTTTGGTAAGTTAACGCAACCTTAAAAATTTGATGGTTGTTATGTCTTATCTTTTGTGCTGTTTTTAAAAAGACGCATTTTTTTCCTAGACATTGTCGCAATCGTTAATATAACTAAACATAGGTATTAACATTTTTCACAAAGGCAAAGACTTTATTTGTTTTGGGGTATTAAATTTTTAAAATTTACAAATTCGCTAGGAAATTTATAAGTTTATAAATACGCTAGGAAATTTATAAATTTATTAATACGCTAGGAAATAAATTTACTTATCACTAGTACTCTAAATTTCAACATTTTTGCTGACGACACTTCAGTACTTTATACCCACTTTAAAATTACGACATTTTTTGTCACTATGAACAGAGAATTTGACATGAACGGTTTAAAGTTAACAAACTCTTCGTTAATTTAACTAATTGCAAATACACAATTTTTTTAAAACCTTTTATATTAGACACCTTGCCCTCAAAGTTTCCGTATATTTTGATATGAAAAAATTTCGATTTAAAAGTTAGAAAGAACACACACTAAAAAATATATATATAAATTTCTTATTTAGGGAAGGGTATATGATATTGCGAGTTTTGATATCTTGAAAAATATCGGGTCTTCAAAATTTTACTTCATGCAAAACCGTGCTCTTTGTTTTCATGGGGCAAATTAACTTAATATCGTTTGCAAAAAAGTTATAAAAAACAAAACAAAACAAATACTAACTCCATTATAAAAGTAATAACACTATAATAGTGTTATTACTTTCATAACGCACTTATAACTTTCGATTCATTTTAATATATTCTTTGTTCAATTTAAACTTGATAAAGGTATAATAAATAAAAAATGATCAAATAAGAAAGAAAATGATTAGAAAATGTTTTATTTAGTTTAACCCATTTTTTTCTGTTAGTCTTTTCTTGCCACGTTTAACGTGTTTTTTGTATTCTAACCCCCTCATGTAAGGTATTAAAAATTTTGGCTATTTTCCCTTTCTTTTATTGTCTTCACTTCAATAGTTGGAATCTGCTGTATATTAGTATAAGAAAGCTGACGAGAGTTTGAAATTGACAGCAAAACATTTTTTTCATCAATTGAACTAGCAATATTTATTTCATAAAACTGGTAATGGATGTTTGAACATTCGAATTTTGGTTTGGCCGAATTAAAGAATAAACTGGAAGTGATTGTGCAGGATTTACATCAGCTATTTCATAAAGTATTAAGTTTGTATTACTATTTTTTAAACATGGGTTCTCAAATTAATCTGACTTGAGGAAGGATTTTTCAATTAAAAGGGTTGAAGCCGTAAATCAAAATCCAGAAATAGCATTTTCTATTGTTGCTGCTTTCATATAAGCTTACCAAAACAGTCCTTAAAGTTTATCAACTGTAATTTTTCTTCCTTGGTGCATTCTCATCCATGCTGTGCATACTGAGTTATAAGCACTCTTCAGAGACTTGAAAAAATTTTGATCAAGTGGTTGGAGCTTATGGAATGTATGTGGTGGAAGTGATAAAATATGAAATCCATTATTGTTAGCGTATATGAGAAGATCAAGATTTTTGGTCAGTGATTTGTGACCATTAAAAAATTAAAAAATACTTATTAACTGTGTTAAAGTATCATAAAGTGTCTTATAAAATCCATAAAAAGATTGGTCTCTACTTAAACACTTTTAGAACAGCGTTCAACTGTTCTTGGTCGTGCATCATTAATCAATAAATCTATTGTCTGTTTTCTTTTATAAATAGTCATAGGATATATTTTCATTTCTGTTCTTTTATTTATTCAAAATAAGTTTTACAATATAAGAATAAATAAAATACATATGGTCAGAATTACAAATTTTGTTAACGTTACAATAACAACGTGGATACTCGCAGAAGATCATAAGATCTTGTCATCGAGAACCGCCTAAACAGATCTTAAATAAAATATATTCCTTTAATAATTCATATATAAATATTCACACATAAATACAAACATAATTATTTACTCATATTTAAACACACACACACACACACATATATATATATATATATATATATATATATATATATATATATATATATATATATATATATATATATATATATATATATATATATATATATATATATATATATATATATATATATATATATGTATATATGTATATGTACGTATAAAAGATTTCGTATATATAAACAACGATAAAAGATTTCTTAAGAGTATTAATAAAAAACAAAACAAACTTAGAAAAATATAAGAATGTTTTCAATTGAGAAAAGAATTTTTTTCAACTTTCTTTTAAATAAGATAAAGTTCCATTTTGGAGAAAAATCAAAAAGTTTTAATACTAGTTTGTTCCATAAAAATGCTCCTCTAAATGAAATAAAAAATTTAACAAAATTAGTTTCGAAAACTGGTTGAAAAACAAAATCTTCATTACGCAAATGGTATTTATTTTTAACTTTTACAAAATATAAATTGTGAAAAGAAATTTTCCTGTTGGTGATAAAGTGGTTCTAATTTAGTTTTGCTTTCACTGTCCCAAGCCGCATAAGCATAGTTTAGATTGCAATGAATAAAAGAGTGGTAAAGCTGTAAAGTTTGTTTATTTAGCATGCTTCTTTTTTGGAATAGTATTCCTATACTTTTGGAAATTTTAGAGGATAAATTTTAAAAAGTGTTTTTTCCATGTCAGAATTTTATCAATAAAAGCCCATAAAAATTCGAAGCCGTTACTTTTTTAATTTGCATGTCATCTATAAAAGAGCAGGCAATTCACTTGGTAGAAGAAGTTTTTTGTAGCATGGATGAAAAAGAGACCATTTTGTTTTTTCAATGTTAAGAGAAAGCTTATTTAATTTAAACCATTCAGAAGTTTTAATTAATTCTTTATTCATACTTTGAAATAGTGTCGTCATGTTACTATAAGATAAAAAAAAAATTTGCGTCGTCAGCAAACATAATTGTCATTAAATTAGATGCTTCATAAAGATCGTTTATGTAAACGAGAAATAGTAGAGGTCCTAAAACAGATTCTTGAGGAACTCCGCATGTAACATCTAACAATTTTGATTTCGATAATACGTCATAGTGAACAAATTGCTTCCTATTGCTTAAATAACTTTTTAAAAGCTTCAAAACATTGCCATAGATTCCATAATACTTAAGTTTTTAAATAGAACTTTATGATCTATCTTATCAAAGGTTTTAGACAAGTCAATAAAAATGCCTAAAGTAAATTTGAAATTTTCAAATGATTCAGTAATATATTGTGTTATTTGGAGTATAGCGTTTTCAGTAGGGCGATTTTTTTCAATCCATGATTTTTGTATAGGATATTATACAAATAAATAAAAAGATATTAGACGAAAAAAAAAATGTAAAGCTTTTAATTTATTCCTTTTATGAGCAATCACTTTTAAATGCTTGTGAACGCATTTTAGTCCAGATTCATCAAAGTTGTAGATGCAATTTTCTTCAAACTGGTTTTCATCAATAAGCTTTTTCAGATTATTAAAGTATTTTTGAACAGCTGCTTTATTTAAACCAAAAACTCGAATTATAGAGATTGTCTCAGGTTTTTCGATAGAGAAAAAAGGTTGCCGTTTCTAAAATCAAGCTATAAAATCTCGATAGTATACTGAGCTAAACCTTTTTCTTGGGCATCAGAAAACACTTTTCTATAAAAACCAAGCGATTTTACGTGAGGTTTATCAACATGTATTGTTTTTATTAAATTATTAACTCTTCTATTTAGAGAATCTTTTTAACCAAATATTCATTACCAGCTAAAGGCAATGTCATTACTTTATATTTGACAGCTTGGATAGCTAACTTCATATTGTTTTAATCCCGATTTCCACGATTTGACTTTCGTATGTAATTTCCATCTATCATAAAAACCATAAAATGTTTACAAAAGATCGTGTGTTAAAAATATATTATATTTACCTTACAACTTAAAATAAGTTATTTTTTCATTAAATAATAAAGAAATCTTTTTTTTTAAAATAATCAGGACGACATTGGTACTAGAAAGTGTTTATCAAGACTATGATTAGTAAATGATCGGGGCCCCTGCTCCGGCTAAAAATGAGACTTTTTTTAAACCTAGGCCCCGGCTAAACTATAAGATTTATCAGGGGTTGATAGCCGGGGCTACAAAAAAATGTTACATTTACTATTTATTAAATACTGGCTTATATTTATATATTTTCAAACTCTAACTTACTTCCAACAAGATTGCAATCAACCACTATTAATTTATGAGTTACTTTAAAATAAAGAATAAGTTAGAAATACGAAAATGGTTAACTGAAGACTTAAAAGGTTTTAGGTTGTATATAAAAGGAAAAAACTAAGATAGCTAATAGTTATAAGGTTTTTCGATGTGCAAGAAAAAAAACTGAATTAATAAAAGTTTTTATTGCATGAATGGACAGATACAGTAAAAGGATGCAACTTGTTGAATAAGAAACAAGCAAAAATGAGTTTTGGTTTATCGTAATAGAGATGATAGCTTGTTTGAGCATTGACCATGATTGTATTTGTAGAAAAAGGAAAGAAATGCAACCTTACAACAATGGTAGAGTGGCTCAGGCTTGGCAGATAAAGCAGGTCTAATTTATTTTTATTTTGTTTTTTTTAACTTAATTCACCTCCCCAAGACTAAAATCGCCACTACAGATGAGGAGGTTACTTAATTGTGGTTATAACCCTCTCTCAACTATATAACTCCGAATCACGAACCTTGACAACCAAGGTTGCTGCGTAGAGTAACAAGTTGAGCGCAATACCACCAGGGACGTGGTGGGGATAGAACTTGGTACATCTCGCATATGACGCGAGTGCTCTACAACTATACCACGACCGCATTACATTTACAATGTGCTTTAGACTTTGTCTGAGAGTAAGAGGGTTGTTATTCATCAATATAGGAATACCAACATTATTGCAATATTTTTTTGCAGTAAATAAATGAGTTTTGTTGTCTAACAAAAATTGCAGATTTTAAGTCCAATACTTAAATCCATAAGCCACTGTAAGCCTTAGGTTGTTACAGAAGAGAGATCAGATTAAAAATCAGCTGCTTGATCTAAGCATTCAAAAAGTGAAGATTTTTTGTCAAGAAAAGATTATAAAGTTGAGTTGTTAACAAATAGAGCCACTTTTGATGTTAAATTTTCATGAATATTGATATTGTAGGTTAGAAACAATACAGGAGCAAAGATTTAAGGGTATAAGAAACTGTTAACAGAGTGAACACTAATCGTAGGATAGTTGGAGAGGTCAAAGTGTTTTCTAGAGTTATGAAAAATTTGAACCACTTATTTAGCACTTTTTAAAAATTAAATATTATTAAATATTATATAATTTTTAGAATTAAATGTAAGACTTACTTTAGTTAATGACATTGTTGAAGACTAACCAAAAGTCTCTAGAACATAACATCTGATACAAGATACAAGATTTAGTAAACTGAGAGTAACAGAGCTTAACATCAGACGGGACCTTTTACATTGGCTTCTTGGAATAATAAAAGGATATTTTTTCTTAAGAGAGATGTTCTTGTAAAACAGATGAAATAAATGATTAATAAAGCAACTGTTCAAGATGATAAAAAAAAATTGAAGTAGAAGGAGGTTTGACTAGAAGAGTAGAAATAAAAGCTTCCAAACTTTTAGTCCAGAAGGAATAAAAGCTTCTGAGATGCGCTTTATGCATACATATTATGGAAATAAACATATATGTTTGCTATTTATTTAGATACTTGCGTAAAATGTCATATTTATACAAACTTTAGTATGTATATGGTGTAGTATTGGCCGAAAGAGAAAATGATGATGATGATGATGATGATGATGATGATGATGATGATGATGATGATGATGATGATGATGATGATGATGATGATGATGATGATGATGATGATGATGATGATGATGATGATGATGATGATGATGATGATGATGATGATGATGATGATGATGATGATGATGATGATGATGATGATGATGATGATGATGATGATGATGATGATGATGATGATGATGATGATGATGATGATGATGACGATGATGATTCATTTTTAAAAAAAAGATTTTCTACTTTAAAATTTCTTGTCTACTTGATGGCAAACTTTTATCTTAAAATTTATGATATATTGTGTTTATATTAGCAGGAAACAAAAAAATGTAGAAACAAATTAACAAAAGTGTAAAATTTCTAACTTAAAATTATTATATATTATTTGCATATACTTTTACTGGATTGTAATTTTTACTATTGTTATTATATATACATATATATATATATATAATATATATATATATATATATATATATATATATATATATATATATATAATCCAACCCCATTGATCTAAATAAATCAGAGGGGCTAGATGATTCTAGGCATTTAGATACTATGGTCGTATCTTAACTTAAAAGTATATATATTTTAAAGTTTTTATTATGAATATGAAAAAAATTATATATATTAAAAAAAATTAATTTATCTTTAAATTTTATTTAGTTTAATATATTTTATATTTTATAGGCTTATCTTTTATATAACATACTTTTTAGGCTTTTTAACAATGATTTAGCCATGTGCATAATTTCTTGAGTTTTTAAGGTTTTGATAAATAAAAAGTATCGTAATGATTTTTTTAAAGAAACTTACAAAGGCTAGCAAATATAATTTTTATTTAAATAGTATATATTATTTAACAAATTTTTATAATGTTAAGGTTAACTTTTAAGGGTGTTATGCTACCATGTAACCATCAAATATGGAGTTTATGGGCGCCACTTCAAGAAAGGTCTACTCTTGTAACAATAGCGGTTGCCGGAATGAATGTTGGAACAGTAGTAACAATGCCTTTGACAGGGCTTTTAACTAAATATGGCTTTGATGGAGGTTGGGCATCAGTATTTTATTGTTTCGGTAAACAATTCGTTAACGTAATCTTGAACATACTTGGATCAGTTATTATCTGCAAGTAAACTTCCTTTTAATTTTTTAATGTTTTTAAATATATTTAGGATTATTTGGAATTGCTTGGTTCTTGTTATGGTTACTTGTTGTTCATGCTACACCAAACTCACATCCAACTATAACAAAAGATGAACGAAACTACATTAATAAAAACGTCATTCATAGAAGGGTAAGTTTTAAATCCATAAAAATCTATACTTTTCTCTATAAAATTAAGTATGTTTTATATTTTGTGCCAACTTATATTTATAATTTATGTAATTATTTATATTTTTACTTGAATTTGGTTTTGATTTAAATTAAACTAGTACATACATACTTAGACATAATTGGAACCAAAATTCGGACCCAACTTCACGGGAAACTGTGTATTTGTTCTAGGGTCAAGATGAGATTAAGATTTTTTTGTTTGGGTATTCAATATAAATTCCAGGCATTTTGTGATATATGGTCACTTTTTAAAATATTGATGAATCCGTGCATAATATCGTTATGTTATTGCCAAAGTTTTCTTAACTGTTACACTTTGGAGCATTATACTTTTAAAAATAATTGAATTAGCTTTTTAAACAGTTAAAAATACATTTTATATTAAAATATTTTATTTGCTCGCGCCAATAAAAAAATTGTTGACAATCAGGTTTTAGCAACATCTGATTTTAAGACATGAAACTTGACAATGTTATGTTTAGTTTGGGTTACCAGGTGTTTCGTTTTAAGCCGAACAATTCGGTATTTCATCAGCCTGTCCGGCAACAAGTAAAAAAAAAGACCGGACTTGTGTATGTCTGCTTTTCTTCAGATTTTCTGAATTTCTAATTCAGAAAATTTAAGGAAAAGCAGACATTCACTAATTGAATTGCGTTTGTTATACTATTTATGTATAATTTTAAAAAAAAGGAACAAGTTCTCAAATAAATAAAAAGTTTGGTAGATTTGTTTAGTTTGTAATTATATTATTATGTAATAAATTTTGGAAAAATAAAAATCTTACTCCTCTTATATTAAAAGCACAAAAAATTTATTTAGCATTTGTTTTTGTTTGTTGTAGATAATTAAAATTTCAAATGAGTGAGAACGACAAAAATACAGTAAAACATCATTTTTATTAATGTATATCAACCTTGCATTTATGAGAAAAAACTTAGCCATTCATTTAGTATAAAATTTAACGAAAGTAGTATTGCTGGTTTGACTTGACTTATTTTAAAAAATGGCTTTTTTTCAACATATTTACGTAATGATAACTAAACTCAATGAGTCTCGGTTGTAAAACAAAACCATCAACACTGAAGAAGGCTTTTTTTTTTTTTGGATCAAGTTTTTTGAAAAATGGTGCTCCTTCAGATAATTACAACAAAATAATAAATTGGGTTCATATGAATTTGTTTTCTTATCTCTTCTAGGGCCATTATCTTTCTTAAAAATTGCAATTGTTTTTTAAGAAGGTATTTCCTCAAACTCTCTTTAATATTCTATAGTATTTTATATCAATTTTTGTTTCAAATGCAAATGTCGCGAGAATTTCCAGCGTAATAAAAAAAAAATTAACAGATAAAAACAAGTTATTATATGCCGAACCTCTAAGAAGTAAACTCTTCACGTTTTTTAATACATTTAGTTCTTACACAAAATTCAAAGATCTTATTGTAAAAAACAGATAAAAGCTATTATTAAATAAAATGCAAGTAAAAGTCTGTAATAATAGTGATATTAGAGTAGTAATATAATATTCGTACAAAATTTTTGCTATATTTTTATTGGAAGCATCGCAGAATAATCGAATTACACTTGAAAAACAACGACATTTTATTCAATGAGTAAACGATTGAGATAGTAAGCGAGTGAGTGGCATATATTTGTGCATAAAATATTAAAAACTTTTATGCGTGTTTTAAATATTTTTTTTAGAATTCTTTTGAAACTTAAATCTCATTAAAAAATTTACAAAATGCAAATTAAATATTGTACCACAATAGTAAGTTTTATTCATTTCTAAATAAGAAGCTTCATTTGGCATGACCATGAAGTGAACACATGGACAAAGCTGTAAAATATGGAGAAGAAGCACGAAGTCAAAGAAACTCAAATTTGCCAAATGCAGAAAAAATGTTACATTTGTTTCAAGTTAAAATAATTACAATCATGTAAAACTGACATGAGCAACGATTTATACCAAGAATCCAAAAACATGAATTTTAAGCATAAAAAATTCTATTTTGATTTGCTTTACAAAATTCTATGCAAAAGTCTTGTTTTATTTTATTGGCAACTATAGATTCTTTTGAAGTAAAGCCATAAAATAGAATTTATATCATTGGCTAAAGATCTATTATTGAGACATTTTCCTCAAATGAACGAAGAAAATTCAAAGTTAAAATTCTTGTGTTAAAAATTTTGATATCAAAAGACAGCTAGTAAATCTTTACAAGTTACTAAGCTAAAACAAAAACTAATTATATATTGATTAAGATAACCCATACAGAATCCCATAAACATTTTTCCGCCGTTGATTCAACATAAAAAACGTTCTTCTAATTTAGAGACTATTTTAATGTTTAAAAGTTATCCGACCAAATTCAGTTGAAAGCTAAATAGCTTATAGTGCGTGTGGATATCTAGTAAACAGACATAGGAGAAGTTTAAATAATAACACTTGTGATGCCTTATGCTTCTTATGCTATTATAAAAATATTTTTTATAATAACATAAGAAGCATAAGGTTTTTAATAACGATTTGTATCCTGATCCTATCATATTTTGTCAGATAAGGTATGCTCTAATACTGCTGGTCTAATTTATAAATCTTATTTATAAAATTTAACTTATACAATTTTTTTTTAATTTTCTACTGTTTTTATTGTTTAATTATAAATTTTTTTTATAGAGTATGAGAGTTCCATGGAAAGCTATGCTTACATCAAAACCAGTTTGGGCCGTTATAATTGGCAACGTTGCAAGCGATTGGGGATTATACACTATTCTTATATGCCTTCCATTATTTCTTATGGATATAATGAGATTTAACGTGCAAACGGTACTTTAAATATTGTCCAGGTCTATTTTAATTGGTGTTAGTAGAGTTAGGGTGAAACGGTTTTAATAATATTATTTTAGTCCGTACTGAACGGTGTTTATTGGATAGGCTATTGTGTTAAAAACAATGTTTCATGTTTATTAGAGACCGGCAATTTTTAAATAATCTTTAAAACCTAATTCCATTTAAAAAAATGTGTGTTTATATTTTTTAAGATGGGCTTTGTTGCTTCACTTCCATTCCTTTTAAAAGCAATTGTTGGTCCTCTTGGTGGAGTGGTAGCAGATGTATTGCGTTATAAATGCATGAGTACAAGAGCTGTTCGACAATTATTTTACGCTATAGGTTGCTATAATATTAATACATTTAAAATAGTTCTACTTATATCTTAAAAGTTTGTTTTAAATTATTTTATTTTTTTTAATTACAGGGGCAATGTCTGCAGCTGTAATGATAGTAATTGCAGGATACACGGATTCGCCAATGTTTGCAGTTTTGAGTATGTGCGTTGGGGTTGCTATGTCTGGTCTATTGCACAGCGGATATGAAGTTAATGTTCTTGATATTGCTCCTTCATTGGCAGGAATTGTTATGGGTATTACAAACACTGCTGGAACAACAACAGGGTTTTTAAGTCCTCTTCTTGTTGGTTTTTTGACTGAAGATAAGGTTAGTTAAGATGTTTCTATCAGTGTTTGTCTAAAATAAAATTGTGTGAGTTAGTGGCAAAACATTATTCATAGATAGGTAGCAATTTATGAATTTTATTTTAAAAACTTTGAAAGCGGGATACTTACGCTACTTGATTTTTCTCGTACCCAGGGCCACAACCCCTCTTACCCCAGATACCTATGTTAATTATAAAATGTTTATTGTTTTGAAATGAATTACATAAATTAAATAATAACTCAAATTAATTTTAGTTACGTTCGCAATGGCAACTGGTGTTTTGGATAACATTCTTGATATATCTTGGTGGCACAATACTTTTTTGCTTATTATGCTCTGGTGAAGCTCAGCATTGGGCCTTAGAAGAAAATGATGAAGATGAAAATGAAAGTCACGATCGGAGTAAACCTTAAATTAAAAACGAATTATTAAAGTTGACCAAAGTTTTATACGTGCATTGAGTTACAAATAAAGTTCAAAGTAAATTAAATACCAAAGGGAAAATATGTAACCGAAAGTTAAGCATGTTTATGATGTTGCTGATAGGTCAATCAATTAATATGAAAGCACTCTGCCTGTGATTAAAAAAAAACTTTAAAATTGTTTTCAAGGCAAGTAACAAACAATTTAACAAATAAAATACAAAAACTATTGCATTTCGTACTGAACTAACAGATTTACGAGCTGATAAATACGTGGTGTTTTACAAGATTTTTTTATGTGTATATATATATACATGTATACGTATGAAAAGTTTGGTAAATTTCCCTTTCATCTGCTGATAAAAATCATTTATTGATACAAGCTTTACTAATAAAAGAACATGTGAAAAGATAAAACCAAGCAAAATACTAGAGTTTACTAATCTTACTAATGTTTTGTAAATATGTATCAAGTAAAAGTTATAAGTAAAAATAAACGAAATGACAAAGTTTGAAGTTATGCAAATTTTATTTTTTAAAGTTTATGTTTTACTGAAGTAACTGATAGTAACAATAGAAACGAATAAAATAAAACACGGTCACGCCAACATGACCCCCCCCCCCCTCGCTTAACTCCCAACTTTTTTTCCTAAGGACATTTTTTTATATATAAAATTTTCTTTTTTTAAATTGTAAATAAAACACGTTATGTCATTTACAGAGTAACCCGGGGCGTTGTGACTCACTTTGGAAAGATGATGTAATATATTTTGATATTAAAGTATTCTAATACTATTACCTTTTTTTAGTTGTTGGAGGTTGAAATTTTATCAAAAGTAAATATTTTATTATCAATTTAATAAAAACATTCAATGTTTCAGTTTATATGATATGCTGATATGCTAATGTACAAATAATATTTTTTGTTTTTTTGCTTGAGTTTTATTATTAATTTTTATCTATTTCAATAACCAGATAAAAATTGTAACCCAGTTTTTTCATTATTGCATTCAGAGTTAGATTTTTGAAATATCTTTTTGTAATATTAAAAGATCTTTAATTAAATTTATTTGAATGCGTTAGTTTCTTTAAAACGTTTGGTTGGTGGAACGGTCGAAACGTTGATTGGTGGGTGGTTGAAGCCAACACGATTAAACTTTAAGTTATTATTGGATTAACTGTTGGTAAAGGTGTTTTAAGGTTTCGGATAATATCTAAGTAATTGACTATTTTTATTTGCTTTTTTTAAAAGGTTATGAACTATTTAATTTAAAAATACGGAAACTGTGTTTTTAACTTTCTCCGTCGGTACATTTTGTTTGTGCAACCGTGGCGCAATGGCAAAGAAAAGTAAGGAAATTCCTCGTTAAATGTTTTTTTGTATAGCTCTGTAACAAGACCAAGAAGAAACTAGGTTTTTTTTGAGCGCCCTAAAAAACCAGAAAAAAATAATCTTAAAAATTTTTTGACAATATCAAATAAGTTAAACATGCCTCAAATGAAGTTGACTTGCGAATTTCTTTTATCACGAATTTCTTGGTTGTCAAATCGAGACAACGCACATTAAATGTGAAATTTATTATATTCATTAAAATTTTTAAACTTCATTCCCCGTCTGCCATCCACAGGTCCTGGTCTGACAACCTTAGGTCCCCGTCTGACACCCATAGATTTTCCAGTCTTACCGTAGTAGTTAACTAAGATATGGTGTGTATCGCAGACACCAGTTGGAGTTAAAAGACCTTTATAAAATAAAGTTTTTTTTACATCACTTTCTTGCTATTTATTGATATTATTAAGAATATCTTGGCATGGGTGTTGCAAAAGCACATCATTTGAAGGGTGTTACTAATATCGCAGCAATTTTTTGCTAATTTGGAAGTTTTCTGATTAAGTTGTAGAATGTCACACGCACCCTAATTGACTTCTTATTTAATGAAAACTAAAAAACTAGTTACACATTTTTAATAAAATAACTTCACGCAATAGCAATCACAAAATGTTATAACCATAAAAAACGCAGCGATATAAAAAATTTATGCA
Source organism: Hydra vulgaris (assembly GCF_038396675.1). Taxonomy (NCBI): domain Eukaryota; kingdom Metazoa; phylum Cnidaria; class Hydrozoa; order Anthoathecata; family Hydridae; genus Hydra; species Hydra vulgaris. The sequence continues at coordinate 62,731,044 of NC_088922.1, read as the reverse complement.
AAAAATGCTATGAAGTTTATTCTTTGATGATATTAAAGTTTTTAATTAGAAATTTCTTTTCATGGCTATAGATTAAATGTAAAATATTTTTTATCGAGTAAGTAACTTGCATTATTAATGCGGCGCAAACTGTTTTTTAGGTTTATATATATATATATATATATATTTTTTTTTTTTTTTTCTGTTTAATGAGGTTAGTCAAAAACTTGAGAGTCTAAACTTTCCTTTCAAACTCCCTGATCTGTATATTGAAAAAACTAAATTTAAACCTACTCAACCCACGTTTTGTGCATAATTTTTACATTTTAACCAGTCTAAACAGACATGATAAATATTACAAAAGGGTGGTTACAAAAACAGCATTTATCAAAATTGTCTACTAAAAGTGTTTTGTATAATAAAATAAAATTGAGTTAGAAAAAATTTTGAACGAAATTTTTTTTAAGGGGTGCCTCAAGACCGTTGATTATTTAAATTTAAACCTGCAATATCGGTTTATATATATATATATATATATATATATATATATATATATATATATATATATATATATATATATATATATATATATATATATATATATATATATATATATATATATATATATATATATATATATATATATATATGTATATATATATGAAGACCACACTGTAAAAACGATCAAGCTACATTTTTATTGTTTTGAGTAAATTAGATTTTAAACTTCATAACACCATAGCTTACTTATTTGTTAAGCTTTTTTAATTTTCTCTTAATTATTATTTACTTGAGCAAGGTCTTTAATAAAAACAAAAGTTTTACTGTCAACATTACTTAACAATGATGTTGTTATTATTGTTTGACGCATACCTTTTTGGTGCTTGAGCGTTTTTCTGTTTTACACTCTTTTTTTTTCAAAAAATGTTTGTATAAAAGTAAATTACAATTTTAAATGGTTCGGTATGGAGTTTATGTATCGTTTTGTCTAGAAGAAAAACCAATCCAATAAATTAAGGAAAACTTAAACTTTATTATCTAGAAATAAGATGTGTTTTATTAATGGTGATCAGGACTAGTTAAAAGATAAAAGGTGATTATTTTTAATCATCAGTGTCCGAGCTACTTCCTTCAGAACCGTCGGTGATGTCTGTGGCTGAGGTTTTTTTTGTTTTTTTTTTACATGTTTATTTTACAACTACAAAGTAATTACAAGTAACCAATCACTGATTGGCAGTAAAGATATACAAATTTAAATCAGAAATATAAAGTTCGAAATATACGAAGTAAATAAAAATATAGTTGATTACAATTCCGAGACGTGAATAAAATATATACCAATTACAACAATATAATAACGTGTCCGTAAAAATAATCCGAGAAATATATCTCTATATTACTCCAGTTAAAATAAAAAATGCAATAAATAAAAATAAATCTACTGATTTTTCGGAGGAGAGTTTAGATGTTTCACTATAAGTTTATTTAACACATTTCAAAATAATGTTATTGTATAAATATGATAAAAATACAATTTATGTAATATTCATAAAAAGAATTACTTATTTGTAGTCATAGGAAACTCGCAGAAAACTTAAGTCAGTCGTTTCATCGAGTACCTTTTTCTTAGATATGGTAGGCAACATATATACCACGTAGGCAACTGATTTTTTATGTGTAATACACATAAAAAATCAGTGGCCTACGTGGTATATATGTATGTGTTACATATATATCTTGTTATTAATATTATTTTTTTTATCGATTTGTATTAAAAGTTAAGTTACATTTATTTATTTATTCAAATTTAAACAAATTCCTTACAGTTGTTTAATTTGATTATTGTAGTTTTTAGCTTTTTTTTCAGAGAGTGTTCGTTGTTTAAGTTTAATAAAGATTTGTTTCTGGAAACTAATTTGTTAAATAAATAGGGACCACGATATATAATTGAGAATTTTGAGAGTCTTGTTGTTTCAAAAGGTATCTTAAAGTTGCTTGTTGCTCTTGTATTGTATTTATTTATATTATTTTTAAAAAAGTCTGCTGTAAAATGTTCTGGAACCAGACTTAGTATATATTTCTACATGAAAAGTATATTTTGAAAAATATTTATTTGAAATATATTTAGTGCGTTCATTTGTTCCAGTAGGGATTGAGCATGAACATTTTGACGTAAGTAAAGTGGTTCTAGTTTAGATTTGTGGGTACTTCCCTATGCTATATTGGCATAGATGAGATAGCTATGTCTGAATGAAAAGTAGATAGTTTTAGACTTTTTTGTGACAAAAATGGTCATGCCTTGTAAAGTAAACCTATGTTCTTTGATATTTTTGTATTTATGTAGTTTATGTGGGGTTTCCAGGAAATGTGTTCACTAATTAGAACTCCTAAAAACTTTGTATTCAGAGCTCTTTTGATGGTTATATTTTCTATATTAATTGGATGTAGGCTCAGGGGTATTTTTTTAATTTGTTGAATAGAATGAAATAGTATATACTTAGTTTTTTCTATATTGAGTGACAGTTTATTTGATTGAAATTTAAAGAGCAGTGTGAGCCTGATAAGTAACTTTTAAATGTATTATTTGGACAATGAGTTTTTGATGCAAGATCAGCACCAATGTTGGCAAAGTATTTGTTAAATTCATTGGAAATATCTCGCTTGTTGTTTGATTCACTTTCATTAATTATTACTCTAGAAGGCATTTTGTTAATATTAAATTTACTTTTACCAATTATTTCCTTCATAATGTCCCATGTCTTTTTTAAGCCGTCATTAAATTTTTGTATTTGGTTAGAATAATATAAAATTTTGTGTTTTTTTTTAATTTTTTCAAATAGGCTTTTGTGTTGCTTGTAGAGGGATAGGTTCGCTTTGCTTGTATTTTTTATGTATTTTACGTATAGTTTTTGTTTTTGTTTTGTAGATTTTCTTATTTCTTTTGTTATCCATGGACAATTTAAATAATTTGCTTTTATTTTTTTTTTTTCTTGAATTGGATAACTTTTATTATATTGTAGGATAAATAAATTTATAAAGTTAATGTACGCAGAGTTTGTTTTTCCTTAGTCACATTCTTGGTAGACCTTTTACCAATTTGTTGCCGATAGCAAGTCCTTAAATTTTTGAGTAGACGTTTCATCGATAATTCTTTTATAAGATAAGATTTTTGAATTATTAATTTTTGTGGAATTTTGTGACAAAGAAAAGTATATTGAAAAGTGCTCTGAAATATCTGTTTTTATTATTCCTGATTTTAGAGAAGGATCTTGTATTGAGTTTGTTAAAATATTGTCAATAGCAGTAATAGATTTGGAAGTTACCCGGGTAGGTTTGTTGATAATGGAGAAGATATTAAGGTTGAAAGGTTGTCAAACAATGCATGATTTTCAGATTGACAAAAGTGCTTGAGAAACTGGAGATCTTTATACTTTTCTTGGCTGATTGTCAGATCAGTAGGGTAGAGCTGCATCAACGATGAAAGATTTCTAAGAATTGATCTATTCTTCTGGGGTTTTGCTAAAACTGGTTGCGAGAAAAACGAATAACATTGTATAGTGTTGGTTTAGTTCTAGCTTCTTCTAGGACTCAACACCAGTCTTCTGGCAACTCCACATCAGCCTTTTGGTTTATCAGGCCCATGTCTCCGTCACACTCCATGTAAGAGTGTCCTCTGATGGGGAAAGCCACCTTGACAGTCTTGAAGCGCTTGTAGGTGTGTGGAAGGTTGTGTGAAAGAAACGAATGATGGTGAAATTTTTGTTCTGTCCATCACATCCATCACAAAAAGCCTCCAGGTCAGTGACATTAGTCAAAAGATGATTAATAAAAAAATGATTCAGCATTAACGCAACGTCATCTGCACCCTTCTTTTCTTTGGTTCCGTCGTAGGTGTATATATATATACATCATTTGTGGACAGCACTTGAATGTTGAAAGATACAAAAAAAAGTTGGCGAAGGTAGTAGACATCATTACACGTCTTGTTTGGTATTGGTAGATTTTTTAATAATCAAATGGTACTGCCTCACCCGCTTCAGTTGCTTGAGCACGTCCAAGTGCCTCTGACTTTCTTGTGTAAAATGTATCAGCTTTGCGTTTGTGAAGATTATGTTGTTTGGTCAATTTTTCTTTTTCCACACGTAGGACATCTACGTCTTCTTCATTTGTTAAAATGCACTTTTCTACATGCTCTATTTTTAAAACTAACTCTTTACAAGTCGCACAAGTCTCTTTCCTTAGGTATCCAAACCCTATATTGAAGTCCTTAACGAACACTCCGCAATAAGTTTCGTAAGTTACATCTATGTCAGGATGTGTTTCTCGGAAGAGGGCGTGCATTTTGCTGACATTAAGCTCTGCTGAAAGATACAGCATTCTGGTTTAGACAAGAGAATGTCTTCCATGAAAGCTTGCTATGTGTGATAGCTGCTGTCACATGGTCAGGAAGCCTGTGTGGCCTATTCGTATGTTGTCCTCTGATATCTTAAGGAGGACACCCTATTGTAAAAAAAATCATTAGTAAGTGTGACTAATAGAGGCGGATTGGTTGGAGCATCAAGTTTTTTTTTTTCAAAAATCAAAATCTGAATTTTTTCTTTCGTTAACAAAAGAATTTCTTCCTCTGCCCTTTCCGTTTAATTAAGAATATTTACTTAAACTTACTCAACAAAAAAAAACATTATTAATCCACCTAGTGGTAGGTTTAGGTAGTGGTAGTGCTAGTATAAGCGATAAATTAGTGAATATCTTTCCATAAAGAGTCAACCGTTACGACTACAGTCAGTCTAAGTTAGTAATGCTACATTAAAATTATTATTGAAATAGAGCTGTTATTAGTATGGTTATTAGTTTATTAATTTAACTGTTATAAGTCGGCATTGCACTATCTGTATAGTATAGGTTGCTTGACAGTGTGAAAAAAGGGTGCGATACGCAAACATCAACTCGAAAAAAAGGTTGCACTGGATGTTTAGCAATAGTACAAAAAAAATACAGTTAACTGGTATTACTACAGTCTACAGCAAATCTAAGTAATAACAATCTATGATATTTCTGTATTACAAATTTATACGTGACTACATCTAGTAACATGAACTGATTGTGATTGCTCAATAATACTTTATTTTAAAGAATATACTTTAGATTAAAGAATCTAGCAGTACCAGATCTAGTTATGATTAACTTTGTAATACTGAAAAAGCTATATGTAAAGATACCTTTTCAACAATTTATAATTATGATAATATAATTTATTATGAAAATTATTGCAATTATACATTTTTAATTAGGCATACTTTGTGTAAAAATTATGTTTTGCTACTTACCTGTTGAGATGAAAGCTTTTTTGATAGTTTGTACTCTTCTGTTTGTAACGCCAAACAAGGCAATAAAGGCTTTGAAGCAGACTTTCTGTTTTACATAGGTTCCACCACGCAAGACTCGTACATGATAAGAATAGCTAAATTCATGGAACTGAGCTTCCCCTTCACGACGAGTCTGTCTTCTCTTCAACACTTTCTTCGTCGTAATAAGGGAAGATATGAATGAGTCTTAATTGTCTTTTGAAGAACAAGCATCGAATGCTTATCGAATGCTTATGCTTATTGAATGCAATAAGAGCTGCTCTGTCTTCTAGATTTATTTTTCGGAAGCACTCCAAAAATGTGCACTGGCAGTTATTGCCTATTGTGTGGTTTGAAAGATGAGCTTTTTTCGCCTTATCTTTTTTAGAACCAAATGATTTTCTTTTCTTCTACTACAAAGTTAAACTGCAGCGAATATCTAGCTTGATCGTTTTTTCCATTGCGGTCTTTATATATATATATATATATATATATATATATATATATATATATATATATATATATATATATATATATATATATATATATATATATATATATATATATTTATATATATATGTATATATATATATATATATATATATATATATATATATATATATAAATATATATATATATATATATATATATGTATATATATATATATATATATATATATATATATATATATATATATATATGTATGTATATATATGTATACATTATTAAACAACTTTAAAATGTTTTCTACAAAATAGAGTGCTCAATGAACAGAAAAATTATAAATTAGTAAATTAGTTACTGAAACACAGTAACTAATTTATCAGTTACTGTGTTTCAGTAAATTAGTTACTGAAACACAGTGTTAAATGAAAAAAAGTTTTGTTAAGTGATTTTCTACTAACTTATATACATATATATATATATATATATATATATATATATATATATATATATATATATATATATATATATGACCAAAAAAAATATTGTAGTAACAATCAATGAACTTTTTAAAACAGAATTAGAAAATGACATTTGTTTTGTTTTTAATTTCAAAAAAAATGTTCCGCATCAATGGCAATGAAAGTTCTAAAACCTGAGTACATTCGGCACAGTAAAAATGTATTAGTTAAAATAGGCTTCAGATTCAAATATTTAGCTGTTTTGCATTTCTGGTACGGTTCTTCTTTCTCCTCTTGTTCGGCACAAATATTTTTCCGTCGTACGTCTTAAACGGATCTTTAAATATTGCAGTGAATTACAATACACTTTCTTTTTCTTTTTTTTTAATTTATTTTAGGTGCCCCAAGAAGTCCTTACGGTTTTATCACAGTACACCGCAGAAGAGCATTTGAAAGGAAGTTTACGTCTTCTTCCTTACCGATGTTATAAAACTTTCCCAGAGGTGGCGTTGAACCACTCAGAAGTGTTACGCGCCAATTGCACTAACCACTGCGCCACGGCTGCACTTCATCGCTTCAGAGCAATTTAATTTGGAAATTTCATCCATGAGCTTCTGTTTAATCTCTTTATTGAACATATGATGTTTTGCAACATGACTGTTGCAAGATATCATATTGTGAATATATCAAGAATATTATAAAGATGCTATTAAGAATATTATCAGGAACGTATTTTATTCTAATAAAGATAATATTGTTTTATTTGCAGTAAACAAAGAGCTTGTGAAACTAAGCGAATACTTTATATCGAATAAATTGTCCATAAATACTGAAAAAACAAAAAATACTTTCTTCCATCGTCTTCATAAAAAATATGACTTTCCATTAAAAATTACTAATCTTTTTGTGAATAACTCTTATGTTAAGAGAGAGCATTCTTTGTTGTTCCTAGGTGAAGTTTTTGATGAAAGTGTTACGTTGAAGGAGTACATACGTATATTCCAAAAGAAATCAAAAAATATAGGCCTCCTATACAAAGCCAAACAGTTGCAAAACCAAACCTATTTGAAATTCATTTACTTTTCTTTTATTCGTTTCAATCTAGGGGAGAGTGTGTATGAAAGAGCCAGTTTTAAAATGGCGTGAAAAAAACTCAATTGTAATAACTTTATTTCTTTTTCTTTTTTTTTAATTCAATAATTACATTATTGAGTAATATTTTAAAACTAAAAAAAATCGGATAACAATGCTAATAATCTATCATACACCTGTTTTAAAAAAAGAAAGGAAACAGCTCTTTCATAACATTGCGTCAATGAAAGAGCCACCTCTGTGCCATGAAAAAACCGTAACTTTTTTTGAACGACTATCAGTCGTAACTTTTTTTTGAACATTATCAAGTCTTTTAAAAATATTAAACTGTTAAATAGACTTCTAAAAATCAGATTGTACTTAAAGTTTTATAACTTAATGATAATCAATGATAAAACAGCTTTAATAATAGTTTCAGAAATTATTCGAAATCAAAAAATTAAATGAAAATGAGAATAATGAAATAACATAATAATAAAAATACATAATAATATAATAAATACATAATAGAATATAATAAAATGAATCAAACAATACAAAAAAAGTTTTAAAAAATTATTTAAACTTTAAAAAAAAAATGACTTGATCAGAACTTTGACTTAAAAATTTCATTAAATATTATTTTTAATTCAAACGGAGCTATATTTTACAACTTCAGGAAAAGTCATTAAAAAACTAATTTCAATAGAATAAGCTCAATGAAGCATTACGAAAAATTTATGAAGTCGTTAAAGCGCAAAACAATTATATAGTATAAAAAAAAGGTAAATAAAAAAGTCGGCTTATTCATAGCATAAACAGTCGGCTCTTTCAAAAAATTGTTTGGTTAAATACATAACCTTAAATTAAACAATTTTGACAAAAGCTTTAATCTAATATTTTTTGTGTAAATGAAGGGCAAATATATATATAAGAATGCTGCATGTTTCTTTTATCAAATAAAACATTACGCCTAATCTTAAAAATAAATAAGTAAACCACCAAAAAATTACTTTTCATTTTCAAAATCTTTAGTGCTCCCTTACGACGCTATTTATTTTAGTAGAACTGTACATTTTTTGTGGGTTACAGGTATCCAGTGTTGCCACACAAAGAGTTAAATACAATTAGGATCGGATGCCAGTAAGTTAGAAATAATGGTATTGGCTCCTTCAAAACCTGGCTCTTTCATACACACTCTCCCCTAAATTAAACGCTAACATTGCTTGGTGTAGCACTAATGTATCTAAAAATAATAAGCTACTAATTAAACAAAAACAATATGTAAGAATTATTCGAAATGTTGATTGCTTGTTACACACTAAAAAAAAAATTTCATAAATTCAAAATACTCAACATATATCAACTTAACCTTTATCAAATTCTTATATTTATGTTCAAAATTGATAATAAAATGGCACCATCTCATTTTTTTTAAATAAATCATTTATACCCAATCATTTATACGATTTTCAAATAATAATTATATTTAATCAAAAACAAATTATTCTGCCTCTAAGTTCTCGATCGCAATCAGAGGACCTTAATCATGTGACGCGCTAATTAATAATTAAGAAAACTAATTCTTTCCTTGATCAATTAAAAAATTTCCTTGAACAATTAAAAAATAAACTTAAACAAAAACTTTAGATAATTGAAAACGAATTGAACTTCTTCTGAAACTTTTAAATAGGAATAATCACTTGTTTTTTTTTTTACATTCTTGTTCATACTTATTCCTTATCTTGATCAGAACTTTGTAAGTTTGAATAATAAATAATTGTAACAATTGTATTTATTTTTTTAAACATGTGTTTAGAAATGTGTAAATAAATGAGTATTAATATATATTTGAGCAGCCGTAGCACAGTGGTAGCGCCTATGCTTAAGAAATAAAGGATCCGTAGTTCAAATCCCACCTCTGAGCAAATTTTGAGCCATCGGTAAGGAAAGAGGCGTGAACTTTTGATTAAATGCTCATATGTGATAAGACCGAATGATCTTCTTGGAGTACCTAAACAAAATTCAAAAATATATATTTATATTTCATATATATTATATTTACTTTTATACTATAATTTTGTGCATTGCATAATAGATTTTCTAAAAATTTATTTTATGTTTAAATATTGAAATATTTTTGTATTTTGTACCGCATTTGCATTTACTTAAAAAAAAAGGTCATCAATTTCTAAGATATTATTGAACTTTCAGATTCCGGTAGGGGCGGATGTATACCATCCATCACCCCCACTCAGCCTGGATCCGTCACTGCAATTAATACTTTTGAATTAATTATTGTGTTAATAAAATTTGAAAGCTAAATTTTTCCCTATAGAAAACTCGCCTTTATCGTAGCCATTCATTCTTTCTTACTTTTTGCTGTTTCCCGAAGTTTGTGATAGCGATCAATTATGTCTTTCTTTTGCGGAAGTCGAGTTAATAAAACTTAGCATATTAATTATAGGTATATAATTATGCGTTTTTTTGTTGTATCAACAATAAACTAAAATATAGTAGTAAATTTAAAGTAGTTTATATTACTTTTGAAATAATGCAACCTACTTTTAATTTACTATGATAAAGAACAAGGTTTAGATAAATTGCTGATAAAAATAAAAATTGCTATAATAATATAAATAATGTTAAGATAAAATATATGTTCAAAGTCAGCTTCTTCTGCAAAATTACATTGCATTATCTTAAATTTTAAAGTAAGAAAGTTATGCTTGAAAGTTTGCTTTCTAACTATTTGCAAATAGTTGTGGTAAAGGACGAGTTTGAAGCTTTGATTTTTTAAAAACTTTTTTAGAAACGACTATATCACAAATTTGTGATATGAAATAGTGAAATCAACTTTTTTATGTTAGTTGAGTTTGTATTGATTACGTCGGCTGGTAGCCCATTCCAGCTGTTAACAACCCCTGTAGCCCATTCCAGCTGTTTACAATTGGAATGAGCTAACAAATATATAGATATTGATTGAAGTAATAAATTTCCCATATCTAGAGCGATTGAAAAATGCTACATCGGTCCACTTAAGTTTTAGTGGAGAATTGGAAATTTTTTAACTAATGCGTTAAGAATAGAAATAATTAAACACGGTTCAAGGTACTTTTAAAACATCAAGGGTCTTTTTTTTCTCACTAAAAACGTTCTCTGAAACTTGGTTCAAAAGAAATTAGGAAATGGTCATGGTGACCAAGTGATGCGTTCACGAATAGTTTATTCACCTTCAAAAAAGTCTGCGTTTTGTATTTACTGTCTTTTTTTTTTTAGGTCCGATAACTAACCTAGTTTGGAGCAAGAAAGTGGATTTTAGCAATCGAAAAGCACCTGAGAGAATGATATTTCATAAAAGTTTTAGAAATTATTGACAACACTTTACTACGTGGAATGAAATGAAAGAAATTTACTTAACAACAGAGGGATAATTGATGCAGAACTGATTGAATGCAGAGAATAAAGAATCGTTTTTCGGTTTTATACAAATAACCAATAAGGACGCTGCAGGCTTGGTTCAAGAAATATTAAGCAGTTAGAGAAAGACGATACGAATTTACAAGATTGCAGGTCAGAGTGCTATGATAATGCTGCTGTTATGGCTGTACACAAGACTGGTGTTCATCAAAAGAATTCTGAATAAAAACAACTAGGTAATATTTGTGAACTGTGATAATCATTCACTTAATTTGGGAGACGTGCAAGCAGCCAAAGAAGAAGTAACGATGACAAATTTCTTTCAGAACCAGTGCTGGGTTGAACGAAATGCTCCATGCTGTTGTACCTGTGGCTTTGAAGTCTGACTCTGCTACCAGGTAGAGCGCAATAATGAAATCATTAAAACCTGTCAGCAAATATTACGAGAAAACAGTAAAAGTTCTCCTGAACATAATGGACGATAAAAGCGCAACAAGTGAAACTAAAAATGACGCAAGTCAATTGTATAAACTGAATGTTAACATATAATTTTATGACGTTGCTAGGGTTTTGGGACAATATCTTAGGTTGTATTGACCGAGTTTAAAAGATGTTGCAGGATCCCAAAATGAACTTTCGTAATTTAGCTTTAGATTTAAAAACTCACCAAAATTATTATCATGATGAAAGAGAAGTGTTAGTTAGCGACTCACTGAAATAAGGAATTTTAATTTGAAATGAACGGGACATTGAATTTGAATAACGTCAAAAAAGAAAGGAAAAAATGGATGTTGAAATATCAAGAGATGCTGATTTAACCGCTAAAGAAGAAATAAAGTTATAAAGAAATATAAAGTTATATTAAAAAGAGTTATAAAACGAACTGTCGACCGTCTATTCAATGAATTGAAAAGTAGAAGCACTTGCGTGTAAAAAGTTGATGAAAAATTTAGATTTCTTCTTGATATGGAAGGGTTTTAAAGGCGAAATGAGCCACCTGAAAAAGCGTTTTGAAAAATTTGGGAGAACCTACAGTTGTGATATGAATGGGCGAGAGTTATATGAAGAAATTTTAGATTTTAAAACGCTGCTAACAAGTGGTGCCAAAAAAATTTCAAGCCTTGAACAATTACTTTATTTTATAGTTCAGTATAGAGATGAAAACATTTTTCTTAATATGCGCATAAAATCCCAAGTATTGCCGACACTCGCAGTTTTTAATGCCAATTGCAAAAGATCATTTAGTAAATTAAAATTGATACTTTCATATTTAACAGGCTCGATGCCCTTTATTGTATAAACACTTTTAAATATTATCAGCCCGAAACAAACTCTGAATCTTTTTACGATTTCAAAAATACAGATGTAATTGGTTTTATTTATCATTTATCAAAAATAAGTTGAGACTACGATTTTTCTTTTGTTTTTACAAGAATATTGGAACTTCAGCTATATTTTGAAGGTTGTTAATGAGCTAAAAATAAAAATCAAGTTTTACGTTAAAAAAATTATAGACCTATTCAAATGTACTAACTGTCGTGTCATGGAAAGTAATGTTAGTTCAATTATCGCTGATTATCTTAGTATAAATAATCTAATAACACCCAATCAAAATGGCTTTTTATCCAATAGATCTACGTGCACAAATTTTCTTGAGTCAACTAATGAAGCTTTAGGTATCAATTTTATTACTGACGTTAATAAAGCTTTAGGAACTAGACTGGTATAAAGCTTTTGGTAGCAATTTAATTACTGACGTGGTGTACATTGATTTTCAAAAAGCATTTGACTCTGTACCTCATCTTAAACTTTTGAGAAAACTTGCAATTTACTGTATAATAGGTAACCTCTTTCATTGGATATCAGCATTTCTTTCCAACAGATGTCAAAGAGTTCTGGTTGGAAACTCACTATCCAATCCGACCAGCATCCCTAGTGGAGTTCCACAGGGTAGCGTTTTGGGTCCAACGTTATTCTTGTTATATATTAATGATCTACCCCCTATAGTAAAAGATCTTAATTGCTCTCTAATGTTATATGTTGACTATATCAAGATATATAGTTCATTTATGGATGCCGATTACAGTCACGATCTTGATGTTGCCATTTATAATTCTCTGGTCAAAATAATGGCAGTTAAAAGTAATAAGTGTTTTACTCTTAGAATAGCACCTATTTCATTTTGTGAAGATATAAATTACAACTATCAATTGGAGATCATAATTTAACCTGGTCGACAAATCCAAAAGATCTTGGTGTGAACATGAATTTTTTCTTAAATTACAATAATCATATTTAAATATTGTCCGCGCATGAAACATTCGAAGATATTTAATCCAAAAGTGTTTTAAAAGTCGCGATTTTTTTTTTATCGTAAAAACCTACACTACCTACATAAGACCGTTCTTAAAATATTATTCTCCGGTTTGGGTGCCAAATCGCACTGAAATGAACAAAGCAGTAGATAGAGTGCAAAGACGTTTGACCAAGAGAATTGCTAACCTAAATAACTTTTCATATTTTAATAGACTTGAAATTCTTGGTTGGGAACTACTAGAAATTTGTCGCCTTAAGCAAGACATGTTTCAAAATACTAAAACAATTTAGTTCGCCTAAATAAATCAAGTTTCTTTTTACTAAACAACTATATTTACACCCGAGGTCACAAATTCAAATTACGTAAACTAAAGTGTAAATTTGATGTCCGCAAATACTCATTCTCACTCAGGGTTATTATTTGCAATAACTTGCCGTCTGACGTTGTTAATGCCAAAATAATAAAGAGCTTCAAAACTAGAATTAACACTATCAACATTGAAAAATACTGCTCCGGATAGACTAGTTTTTGTTTTATAACTGTGGTCTTATGTATAAATGTAATATATATATATATATATATATATATATATATATATATATATATATATATATATATATATATATATTTATAATATATGATGGTAGATGATATAATGTGCATATGATGGTAGATAATATTATATATGTATTATGTGATGGTAGATGATATAGCATATGTATTATGTGATGGTATGTGATGGTAGCATGTTGTCAGAGTCCTTCATATTTTATGGACCAGCGTGTCCTTTAGAACATGTATCACTATTCTAATAAATTTTAATCTAATCTAATATACTAGTGACAACTTATGTTTATTTAAAATTATATGATTAAAAATCATAAGCAGCAGCCATGTACTTTTGTTTATGTGTGCGTGTGTGTGCACTTGCACACACATACATATATTACTTCGATGTAAATAGAACTTTAATACCATAGTAACAACAATATAACTTATTAATAATCATTATTTTATTATCTATAATATTTTCTTTACTTTAGGTTTCGTCTAATAAAAAACATTTTCATAAATAAATTTGTGATAAAAATCCATAAATAAAAAATAATTTCAAAAAAACTTAAAAACAAATATAAATAAATAAATTACAAATAAAAAGACTAAACTAAAATTGTTTTATACTGAATCAGAGGAAAGGTTTAAGTAAATAAAGTAATCTACAATTTTTCCATTTGAGGCCAGCTTTGTAATTTAATTTTTTGGGTGAGAGTTCCTTCTAAAAGTCTTTCAAGCCACCGTGGTAAATCGTTTCTTACACAAACTGCTGCCTGTTTTATTTTTATTTTTTCTGAACTCGTATAGCCATCGGCTTCATCGTCGCTACTTTCAAATCCCATAAAGTTCATAGAATTTGTTTGTGCGCTATTTTGTTGAACATTTGGTCGAAAAATATAAGCGTATTTCCGGTAACCATTTAGAGCCAAAACAGTACCAGGTAGAAACTCACCAAACTTTTTAATTTGCATTATTTCTGTACACCATATTAATTGTTCTTGCAAAGTTATCCAAGTAAACTTGTATGAAGGATCCCTATTTAAAAAATAAATGCAGTCAAAAGTAGAAAATTAGAGTTATAATAAACTTATATAACAATCAGTTACTTTTTATGTAAGATTTTATCAAAAGAAATTTATACTATTAGATAAAAGATTGATAAAGAATTCTTTTCTATGAGAAGGTGTAAAAGGCATAAAAGCCATATAAATTCGTTTAGCAACTGTAAGATAGTATCGCATATAAATATATGCTTTAACTGTGTGTAAGCTTATCCTTATTAAGGTGATTCAAATTTTAATTTATTCAATTAAATTAAGGAGTATTACAAAACCAAATTAAAAAAAAAAAACAATTTAACACTGACGATATAATTAACAATACAAGTATTAAACAAGATTTGCGTTAAAAAAAAACTGAACAAACCCAGTAAAATTATATATAGCATCTGCAAATGCTTGGGCTATAGGGGAAGAAGCAACTTCTTCAGCAGAAAAAGCATCAAGTACCACTGCCACACAAAACTGTCCTGGTCGAGCATCATTAATGAACGTTTTTTGTGTCTTATGCCATAGTTTTTCAAGACCCAATACGCAAGTATTTTCATTGTCTAAATTACGCCGTGGGTATTTGTCTTCTGGTGTAGTGCTGACGTAATCACTATAACAAAAAACTTTTTATATAACAATAATAGAAATATATATTTTTTTAATTTAAATTCATCAGCATTTATTTAAATTCATCCTAAGAAAATAGAATAAAATATTTAAAAAAAATTTATTTAAAAATTGTTCAAAAGTAATTAAAAATTGTTTAAAAGTAATTAAAAATTGTTTAAAAGTAATTAAAAATTGTTTAAAAGTAAAAAAAAATTTATTTAAAAATTGTTAAAAAAATTTATTTAAAAAATGTATTTTAAAAACTTTTAAACTATTACACCAAAAGTTTTAAAAAATTTAAAAAAAAAAAGTTTTGTTAACGGAAACTTACGATATAAACGGAAGAACAAAACCAATTAATATTCCAACAACAATTACTAAAATAAATAAGATGGTAGCTGTGTTTTGCCTGTAGAAAAATAAAACAGTTAAAACGGTTTCAGTTTTAATACTAGATTTATAAACGGTTAATTACTAGATTTATAAAACAAATGACTGTAAAAGTGTTCTAAAACATTAGTAAATATGATTGTTTACAGCTATATTTTGAAGGTAATTTCATTGTTAATTTTAATTGTTAATGAGCTATAAACTAAATTATGATGAGCAATGAAGATTTAATTTAAATAAATACTCTTTATATTATGTGGATCAAAATGTGATCCGAGTGCTTGATGTGTTCAAGTTGTTTTTAAATAAAACAAAAAAATAAAGGTCGAGAAACTGTTCAGAGTTTTTCAATACAGGAGACACAAAATGAAATGAATCATTAACATTAGATATTTTAAAGAACTAGAAAATAAAATAAGATTTAGTTTCACTTTGAATCTCAAAGAAAAGTAATAGGTAAAAAAATATTTAAATAATTTAAAACAAATCTAAAAAAATTAAATAGACAAAAAAAATAATAGGTAATACACATAAAATATATATACTTTGAAATAAAACATTGTGTCATCCATTGTCACAACTTGAACCCACACCTCCGCTTTTGTAACTTACTGGTTATAAGAATATTAAACTTATATACTTATTGTTAAGCAAATATTCTCAGGGAAACCTTTTGTTTGCCAAGTCAGACGAATAGTGATTGTAAATTTATACAACTTTGCATGGAACTAGGAGAACAAAAACTAAAATTAAATGATAAAAATTCAAAGGGTGGGGAGTCAATAAAGTGTTACGATTTGTTATTAGAAAGAAAGAAGGAGGAGTCCAAAACTGTCAAAATTTATGCAATATCATTTATGGACGACCCAATAAGAAAGTATGTGATTAAGTTGAAAGAAACGTTATGGAAGTACAGCAACAATATAAAAAGAAATTATTAATATTTTAGTTAGATATACCAAATTGGTGATTTATGAGTATACTATGGATAACTACTGGGTTACTATGGATAACTGGACCATAAGGTGGGAATAACTCAAGTTAATATAATATAATAGTAATATAATGTAGAATAAGTTAATATAAATTTGATGGTTGGGTCCAAACATGCCCTGCGCCCAATTATCTTCAATCTCCCCTATTTTTAATAAGTTTTATTTATAAGTTATTACTATTATCATTTTTTTTTTTAAATTGTTTTTAAATTAAAATATCTAATTGTTTTCTTGTTAGAATAATTTCAAACTAATTTTAAAAACAGTTGCACTTGTAAAATAGTAAAATCTTATCTGTGGCAACCACTATGGTTGCCACAGATAAGATTTTGTTATTTTACAGGTGCAACTGTTTTTAAAATATATCTCAACCCCATATGGGTTAATATATATAAAAAAACTATATATATATATATATATATATATATATATATATATATATATATATATATATATATATATATATATATATATATATATATATATATATATATATATATATATATATATATATATATATATATATTAGGGTGGTTCTTAAAACAACATTTTTGAAAAAAACCTGTTCTGACCCCTTTACTTTGTTCTATATAATACTAAAACACTAGGTTTAAAATTTTTTTGAACAAAAAATTATTTTAGGGGTAGCTCAAGACCCTTAAAAATTTGACTGGTCCCTAAAATTTTGAAAATAAAAGTTCTTCTAAAGTATGTCAACCTGGTACTCAAAAGAAGCGAAATTATATAAAAACTTTAAAAATAATAATCAATTTACAAAAAAATAACTTTTTTATGAAATAAATTCATAAAAACTATTGTTTTTAAGCTGAAAATAAAAAAAGTCATTATTTTCAAGTTTTAAAAAAATAGTTTTTTTAAACATGCTTTTTTTGTAAAGTGATTACTGTTTTTGAAGTTTTTATATAATTTCGCTTCTTTTGAGTACCAGGTTGACATACTTTAGAAGAACTTTTATTTTCAAAATTTTAGGGACCAGTCAAATTTTTAAGGGTCTTGAGCTACCCCTAAAATAATTTTTTGTTCAAAAATATTTTAAACCCAGTGTTTTAGTATTATATAGAACAAAGTAAAGGGGTCAGAACAGGTTTTTTTCAAAAATGTTGTTTTAAGAGCCACCCTAATATATATATATATATATATATATATACATATATATATATATATATATATATATATATATATATATATATATATATATATATATATATATATATATATATATAAATCTATAGTTTGTTGTCTTTGGGAAGAACGGAAGGAAAAAAGTGATTCTTACGCCAACACATACGTCACTTTTAATTAATTTTGACTTTCGTCCAACATTTGCGTGTTGGAAGAAAGTAAAAACCATTAATTTAATTACAAATAAATCGTTTTTTAAAAAAACCACAAAAACGCAAATTTAATTGACCAGAATGTTTTAAAAACATTCTGAATGTTTTTAACAATATAAACAATGTTTTTATTTTTATTTTTTTTAATAAAATGTTTTTATTTTTATTTATTTTTACTGTAAATCATGCGCGGAGTGTTGCTACATCGACTATCTTATAGCCTGCGTCGCAAGGGAGTGCTGCTACA
Source organism: Hydra vulgaris (assembly GCF_038396675.1). Classification (NCBI taxonomy): domain Eukaryota; kingdom Metazoa; phylum Cnidaria; class Hydrozoa; order Anthoathecata; family Hydridae; genus Hydra; species Hydra vulgaris. The sequence goes on along the minus strand of NC_088922.1, from coordinate 62,712,807 downwards.
TTGACTGACAAATAGCCTGACTCGCAAGGGAGTGCTGCTACATCGACTGACAAATAGCCTGACCCGCAAGGGAGTACTGCTACATCGACTAAGGGTTTGGTTGGGGCAGGCAACACACACACATATATATATAAATATATATATATATATATATATATATATATATATATATATAAATATATATATAAATATATATATAAATATATATATAAATATATATATATATATATATATATATATATATATATATATATATATATATATATATATATATATATATATATATATATATATATATAAATAAAAG